>NC_061827.1:10769750-10774750 GCF_019202785.1 Penaeus chinensis | reverse complement strand
AGAGAGAGAGAGAGAGAGAGAGAGAGAAAGAGAGAGAGAGAGAGAGAGAGAGAGAGAGAGAGAGAGAGAGAGAGAGAGAGAGAGAGAGAGAGAGATAGTATGTATATGTGCGCGCGCGCGCGTTTCTTTGAACCATCTGCGGTCTAGTCTCAGTCAAGAGACTACCGGATATACCACTTCATTACTGAAGAGTTACTAATGATATAATAGCCCACGTTCATGCGTAATTGGGACGGTCTTGGCGTTTCCTTCTCTTTTGTGGCGCTTTATACCAACTGCATGACCAGACTTCTACTTTGTTCTCCACAGGCACGAAGTCTGTCAACAACAAGACTATATAAATTCAGTTCCTTCCTTCGCGTCCATACATTTTAAAAAAATATTGTAGAGAACTAGTTATAGAGCGTCGCAGTCAGTGGCATTCATCATTCTTCGACGCCAAAGCGAGCACTCCCCCTCCCTTTCGCCGCCTCCAAAAGATAAAATAAATGACAGTCAAATGATGACTAGTGTTATTAGTGCCAAACGCAAACGGCCAGAACTCACGCACATATGAAGTCTTTGTTCTTCTACTTTATTCCTTCGCCTCCTTCTCCCATTAACCTTCAGCGTAGGCTTAAGTCTGGTGTTAATGTCGTATGTGTGTATGCTTGTGTGATTAGCTGTGTGTGTGTGTGTGTGTGTGTGTGTGTGTGTGTGTGTGTGTGTGTGTGTGTGTTCCGTAAATAATACATTATACCGCGCTGGCATCTACCTTTTCCATGATGCATGCACCGCACAGCCAGGGATGGCACTTAAGCAAGAGAATTATTCAGGAGGGACCTTTGCGATTCTTGGAGATAACGAAAAACAAATAAATCAACGAACACATCCGCAAATAGGATGCAATGCACAAAGAAAGGGATATAGAACCGCGCAATAAAAAAAAAGACCTACAGAACATAAAAAGAAAAGTAAAAATCACAAATACGTCCCTATGTGCCCAAATCCTACAGCACGATCCTGCAGAAAAACACCCAAGGACACGAATGGATACAATGGCATTAGAGCTTAAGAGAGAGGGTTGTATGGCATTAGAGTATTAGAGTGACAGGCATCACACACCCTTCACGCTGCAATTGATTAGCTCAGAATCACCTCTGATGCCGCTGACAAGTCCATTACGGCAACTTAACATGTCATTAAGCGGGTCGAGTGGCATTGCCGGCTCGCCTCTCCTGCAGCCGACATAATCCCGCGATTGCTTACTCCGTCACATCACCTCTTCAGCACCTCTTCTCCTGCTCCTCCTCCTCCTACTCCTTCATCGCCACCTCCTCTCCCCTTCTTGTGTTCTTCCTTCTTCTTTCGTATTCCTTTTTTTTTTTTTTTCGTACTCGTTCTCCTGAGTAGTTAACGTATCTTTTCTTTTTCCTTCTCCTCCTCCTCCTCCTCCTCCGTTTTTTCTTTGTTGTTGTTGTTCTTCTTCTGCCTCTTCTTCTTTTTCTTCTTCATCTTCTTCTTCTTCTTCTTCTCCTCCTCCTCCACTTTCTCTTCCTCTTCCTCTTTCTCCTCCTCCTCTTCAATCTCCTCTTCCTCTTCCTCTTCCTCTACCTCTACCTCTACCTCTACCTCTACCTCTACCTCCACCTCCTCCTCCTCCTCCTCCTTTTCCTCTTCTTCGTCTCTTTTCTACTTCTCCTCCGTTTCCGTACGCCCTTTCCCTTCCTCTTACCCTTTCCCTCCTCCTCCTTCTCCTCATTCCCCCTCTACATCCCCTTTTCTTTCTTCCCCTTCTTCGTCGTCGTCGTTCTCGTCCTCCTTCTCCTCCTCCTCCTCTTTCTCTCCCTCTTCATTGTCCTCTTATTCATCCTGCTATTCCTCCACCCCTCCTTTCCCTTATCCTCGTCCTCGTCCTCCTCCTCTTCCTTCTCCTCCATCTCCTCCCCCTTCCCCTCCCTTCCCCCTCCCCCTCCTCCTCCTCCTCCTCCTCCTCCTCTTTCTCCCCCCCTTCCCCGCCCCTTCCCCTCCTCCTCCTCCTCCTCCTCCTCTTTCTCCTCTCCCTTCCCTCTCCTCTCCTCCTCTTTCTCCTCTCCCTTCCCTCTCCTCTCCTCCTCCTCCTCTTCTTCTTCTTCCTCTTCCTCCTCCTCCTCCTCTTCTTCTTCTTCTTCCTCTTCCTCCTCTTCCTCCTCCTCCTCCTCCTCCTCCTCCTCCTTATCCTCCTCCTCCTTCTCCTCCTCCTCCTTCTCCTCCTCCTCCTCTCCTGCTCCGTCCCTTCTCCTCCATTCCTCATCTCCACCCTTTATACTTCTCCCTCTCATCCTCCCCTTCCTCCTCCTACTTTCCCCCTCTCCTTTCTCTCCATTCCTCTTCTAACATCTCCTCCTCCTCTTCCTATTCAAAAATTCATCTCTACCACATTTTTCTTTGTCGGTGAAATCCTCTCCCTGTTTCCACATTTGTTTAGACTTCCTTGCTACCCTGGCAATGCGTCAGTATTATTTTTAATTTCCTCCATTTCCCCCTTCCCCCCTTTTTCATTTCCACAGAAACGGATTTCCTTTTCGTTTTTTTTTTTTCTCCACGTTAATCCATTCTCTAAACGAACGAAAAAGACAAGTCGTTATCATGGGTGGTGCATGGGCGGTCGTCTTCTTTACTTCCATCTTACTGCCATTCCTCACGCATCTGTTAGTCCCAATTATCTCCCCCATTTCCTCCAATTTCGACAGCCCATCTCATGCCTCATTACGATTTCCCAGTTGGTAAAATTCCTGTTTTCCAATAGCGCAAGCCAGCTCTTTCATGCCCATCACGGCTCTACTAATGTCATACCCTCTTCCTAATCCGGAGACTGTCTTTCTCTTGTGATTTGTTTCTCTTTACATCTCTTTCTTTGTCTCTATCTGTTTGTCTGTCTCTCTCTGTCTCATTTTCTCTCTCCCTCCCCTTCCCTCCCTCCCTCTCTCTCTCTCTCTCTCTCTCTCTCTCTCTCTCTCTCTCTCTCTCTCTCTCTCTCTCTCTCTCTCTCTCTCTCTCTCTCTCTCTCTCTCTCTCTCTCTCTCTCTCTCTCTCTCTCTCTCTCTCTCTCTCTCTCTCTCTCTCTCTCTCTCTCTCTCTCTCTCTCTCTCCCTCTTTCTCTCGCTTTCTCTCTCTCTCTTTCTTTTTCTCCCTCCCCCTCCCTCTTTCTTTCTTTCTCTCTCTCTCTCTCTCTCTCTCTCTCTCTCTCTCTCTCTCTCTCTCTCTCTCTCTCTCTCTCTCTCTCTCTCTCTCTCTCTCTCTCTCTCCCTTTCTCTCTCTCGCTCTCTCTTTCTTTCTCTGTCTCTCCCCCTCTCTCTCTCTCTCACACACACACATACACTCTCTTAGTGGATCCCAAGTGCCTTCGTAATCAGAGCCAGCAGAGGCAGTCCTGCAGGATGTGTGACTTGGATAGTGACGAGGCTTAAGCTCTCGCAAATCCTAAGGGTTCACCGAGGTTAACCAAAAAATAGGAAGGTTGCAATGAGACTTGAGTTCGAACAAGTATTTTTGGTTGATTTATTACTTCACTTGAGATAGGAAAATATGTACATTAGTGACATAAGTGACCTGCATTAGGTTTTCTTCCTATATCTCAGTAAATTTCCGTTCGTTCTTACAAGATACTTTTTTTTTTAAAGTTCAAAATATGTAATTAATTGGAACTTATCTTCCTTTTCAAAATGTTAATGATAAAAGAAAATGTATCTAGATTTCGACCAAAAGAGACGTAATTCCAGTTAGTCGATGCATCGTCGCTGGAGAGTGAAGGGGCTTTCTTCTCTGTACAAAGTTACGCCTGAGGGTTTACCTTCCGCTGCTCTTCGCTGTTTGTTTTGTGTTTATTTGAGATGAATACGCAAGTCCTCTCTCGTCGGCGCTCTCGGCGGATTGTGCAATTAATGTAATTGGCTGCTTAGAAGTCCTTTAATGTGCTTGGTACTGTGGAATTACTTGTGTGGACTTCCGCGCACACGCGTACATACACAATCGCATTCACGGGAGTAAACACACACATGTATGCCATTTCCATTTCTATAGGAAGAGAAAAAAAAACAGAGGAGGAGAGGAGAGGAGATGAAATGAAAGGAGAGAGGACAGAAACAGAGAGTACAGAGACCGGAGGGCAGAGAGAGAGAGAGAGAGAGAGAGAGAGAGAGAGAGAGAGAGAGAGAGAGAGAGAGAGAGAGAGAGAGAGAGAGAGAGAGAGAGAGAGAGAGAGAGAGGGAGAGAGAGCGAGAGAGAGAGCGAGAGAGAGAGAGAGAGAGAGAGAGAGAGAGCGAGAGAGAGAGAGAGAGAGAGAGAGAGAGAGAGAGAGAGAGAGAGAGAGAGAGAGAGAGAGAGAGAGAGAGAGAGAGATTGATAGGGCAGAGAGGAGAGAGAGGGCAGAGAGAAGGAGAGAGAGGGCAGATAGAGGGAGAGAGAGGGCAGAGAGAGGGAGAGAGAGAACAGAGAAAGAGAGGGCAGAGAGAGAGAGAGAGAGAGAGAGAGAGAGAGAGAGAGAGAGAGAGAGAGAGAGAGAGAGAGAGAGAGAGAGAGAGAGAGAGAGAGAGAGAGAGAGAGGGAGAGAGAGAGTGAGAGAGAGAGAGAGAGAGAGAGAGAGAGAGAGAGAGAGAGAGAGAGAGAGAGAGAGAGAGAGAGAGAGATTGAATCAGAGGAGAAATGAGAAGAGAATCCGTTTGTAACAGAGATAAAGGTAGACGAGGAGAGAAAAGATAGGAAGACACAAATTTCACTTTATCGATATGTATGTTCTATTTGCTCCCATTCTCAAAGCAAGGATGGGATGGAACTAAAAATATTAGAAGATATATCAAGTGGTGGACATATGATGCTTATAATCTAACACTGAACTTTAAAAGATTTTGCTCGTCACGCAAGAGGCTGGGTTTTGTAAGCCAACAGAAGTTCACAAAATACTGCTCCCCATTTAGCCCTTTGTTTACCCTCATGCTTGAATTTCTATTTACACAATTTACCCAGAAGGAAATGAGTTTAAA
>NC_061827.1:10739750-10742250 GCF_019202785.1 Penaeus chinensis | reverse complement strand
GCCCCCCCCCCCCTCCGAATATGCCAGAATCCTTTGATCCGAATGTCTTGCCAACAGCACCCTCCCATCCGCCTCTTCGTTTTTGAGAGAAAGATTCATCCTCACACATCTGAACAGTTCAGAAGGCAGGAGGAATCTCTCTCAGTGGACAGATGAATGGAAATGAACGTCGGCGGCAGCCCTGAATATAAAATACGAGAAATCATCACAAGAAAAATCGGCTCGCTCTTCCGGAAGCCGAGCTCAGCAGGTGCATCAGTAAAGCCTGGAAAGTGGAACGCCGACGTCTGTTCCTTTGCCTTTCTTTATTTTCTGTCATGATCAGTGATCAGTTGGTGATAAACGGAATTTGAGTTTGTTGTAATGGTGCCATTAAATCAAATGTAATATAAAGACCAGAAAGTTTCTTTACGACGCAAAAACTTCCCGCTGTGCGATCCTGATTGCCGTTTCCTCGGCATTACCTGATCATAACTTCGCAAGTATTGTTCTATTATATGAGACTGCGACTGTTATAACGACATAGGGCACTAAATCTCCGATCTTCGTGATTCCAAGCAATGATCCCATATTTCAATCGCGATAACAAGGGTTCATCTAATATCTCACCCATTATCTCATCTGCATAATGTGATTCCAATAGCAACACGATATCCATCACGACGCGATGATAGGACAAGACCCACGGACAGCCGCCACCATGGTAACTTTATCATTATCATTAGCCTCCTTGATGAGAAGTGATGGACCGACGACACAAATTATCGCCTCCTAGAATAGCGGGTAAGTGGGATGCGAGTGGGAGGGAGGAGAGGATGATGAGAGTGCGCGTGGGACGAGTGGTGACGTCGGGAGCGAGTGAAGAGAGGTTAACGAGGGAGCCGGAATGGAGAGGCGGAGGAGGAGAGGGAAAGGGGAAGAACGGAAGGAGAGGAATGAATGGAGGATGGGGAGGGGGGAGAGAGGTAAAGGAATCACAAAGTCTCTAAGGGGGAAGAAGGGAAGGGAGTGGAAGGAAAGAAAGGGCAAGAGAGGAAGGGCAAAGAGAGGAAAGGGAAGAAGGTGAGAAAGGATGACGAACTCTAAGGGACACAAGCGTAGGGAGAGAAACGGGAACCAAAAGGAATGATCACTGTTAACAGGATAATAAAGGAAGATTGTATAAAGAACGTAAAGAGTTGCCAGAAGGGAGACGGTAGTGAGGAGTTCGACGAAGACTGAAAGGGCTTTAAAAGACGCGGGAAGGGGGACAGGATGAAAAGTTAATCCATCTCTCAGTGCCATTGCCGACTTAAAGGAGATCCTTGATTCTCGTCTTGATAAAGCGAAGGAGGAGTATTTTGCAGGAGGAAGATGAACATACTGAACAGGAACGACGTTGTTCAGGAATCGAAGATAAATGTACTGATTTAACCGGGGCGTCATTGACATTTTAATTGAATCATATATAACCTGATGGGTCGTGTCATACCACTCACATTGCTGATTTCATTTCCACGACAGTAACAAATCAGTGTCGTTTACATATTAAATGAGTTCATTATCTACATCGCATACCATTAGCAATGACCTTTCGATGGTGGAGTTTTCATAATAGATAACAACTGCCATAAAGGAAATAGATTATAGATAAAAAAAAATCTATACATTGAAATCCTGACAGCCTGTCGCCATTCCTCGCAAACTTCCTGGGAAAATCTGTATATTATTGGGCGAAGATTATGTTAACACTGCTAAAGTTGGCTTTGGGGGAGGCCCGGCAACTTCCTTTCATCACATTAAAGAAATAAGCGCTGAACCTTTGCTCTTGCGTAGCGGATGTTTTTACTGGAGATTATTAGGATCATAATCAGATCAATATCTGCAGATTTTTTTCTTTTTGATGCTATGGTTCACTGCCGTATCTACAGGAGAAATATATGATGATTTACAGTATGTTTGCAGAGTTTGTGTGTATGTGTTTACTCTTATCTCAAGAACCTTGCAGTTTTATCTCAAGAACGAAAATAGACAGTGACTTGGATCTTTTTGAAGTGGGTCGAGGCACTCCTTAGGAGTGTTAGCAAAATACCGTATTATACTTTATATGTAAATACATCTATGTATATATATGTATATATGTATGAAAGATGGAATAATGCAATACCGCATACCCGGAGTGACCTAGGTTCGAGGCCAGGTCAGGGAGGATTGTTATACATGTATATATATGTGTGTATATGTATATATATATATATATACATATATATATATATATATATATATATATATACACATATGTATATATATGTTTATATGAATATATTTCTTAATAATTTAGTTATTTATTTATCTATCTATTTATCAATTTATCTATCTATTTATTTATCTATTCACTTGTGTGTGTGTTGGGGCGCTCGCATTCGATCCTCCTTCTTTGAACGGAGAGCCATCGTAAATGCCGGCCGACTGTACCACGAATTATCATTATATCTTTTAACCATCAATTCATTTCCGGGTT
>NC_061827.1:10729750-10734750 GCF_019202785.1 Penaeus chinensis | reverse complement strand
TAGGTGTCGTGCTCGGTCGTGATAAAGAAAACGCATGTCAAGGCACATCACTAGGCAAGCAGTATAATATTACGATCGAGGTGAGAAGATACCGTGCCGGTGAGATACGACAGAATGGTCTCAGCGAGAGGGTAATCGATAGGTAATGATATTCATGGCGAAATGTCCTCTTCCTCACCAGCTGCTGAGGTAACACAAGCCCTCTCAGCCTATGTATCGGCCTGATTGGAAGTCCTCTCGTAAAACTTTCATTGAGGACACGACCTCAATGATATCATGACGCCCGTGACCCGACTAGGGCGGCCGGGACGTCGCCTCCTCGCTTTCTCTGCCTTAATGGTGTTTGTTCCCGTGTCCAGACGCGGCGAACCAACACCTTGGTTTCGCCTCGTGTTTGTTTAGCAGCAAAAGGTCAAGTGCGAGTCCGAAAGGTCCACAGAACGATTCCATACATTTGCTTTTCTATTTTATTTAAAAGACAATAAACATTAACGGATCGGGAGCTTGTGCGCTATCACAGAGAAATCAGGGAAACAAGAACACTACAACCACAGACAGCTACCAACAGTTGTTCAAACAGGGAGAAATGAACATCTCGAGTGCTGGTTATCAACAGCCCGGACGACAAGGGTGAAGGACCTCGTGATGAGCGTCTGAGGCTGAGTGGGCCACTGGGCCGAAGATGGCTAACGAACAGGGGATACACGAGCCTCTTCAGAGTATGATTTATGATGCGCACGACGCTCGCTTCATCGCGGAACCGAAGTTTCTTCATAAGCCCTCGCGCCAAGGGGGAACAAAGGTGCCATCATCCACAGGAAGTCGAAGGTCTCACGTAGCGGCATTCACTTCAATAGGCACTCGGTCTGGCCCCGTCGACGGGTTCCGGTGGTCCGGGATGAGGCGTCGGATTTAGGGTTCCTGTCCTTTCCACGGGCTCAGCCTCGAAGACAGCGCTTCTGCCCATCAGAGGCGCTCTAGCAAACACTTCACAGCTTATTCACGCAAACAGACACTCGTAAACAAGTGTGAGACCAAGCATGAGTCACTGTTGTTTAAAGGCCTGCAGATCACCAGCGTCATCGTGGTGGCGCCCAACCGTTATTCGGCAACATATGCGTTAACATTTGAGCTAACATTTTCACGTGCTCCTTATATTGGCCTTAGTGAATTATGTTTAGATTCCATGTTTTTTTCTCAGTCTGTCTATTATATGTGTATATATTTTTTTTTATGTATTTTTTTTTTATTCAGTCATTATCAGCCCGCCCCTTTCTCTCTCTTTCTGCATGTGTCCGTGCGCCGTGCGTGTACGTGTGTATGTGTCCACATGAACAAGCACATACACTCCCGAAACGGAATAAGAAATGTCTCTTCTCTATCTTTGTTCTTCTGCTTTTCTACAAAACATCTTTTACACATTCTCTCCCTCTCTCTCTCTCTCTCTCTCTCTCTCTCTCTCTCTCTCTCTCTCTCTCTCTCTCTCTCTCTCTCTCTCTCTCTCTCTCTCTCTCTCTTTCTCTCCTTCCCCCCCACCTTCTCCCTACTTTTCTCTCTTTCCAAGCTCTCTTTCTCATCTTCGTGGAAAATCCCCAAAATGTTTCAGCATTACCTGCCACCCTGCATATTTTACGAGCCGCGACCTTTCCGAAGGTCGATGTGCTCCCTGTTGATTTTCCCTTCCAGGAACCTAACACGGGCTGGCCGCTCACTCAACTGAACTGTACTGTACATTGTTTTATAGTTGGTATAAAAACGACGACAATACAAATGACATTGATAATGATGATAATATCAATGATAATAATAGTAAGAATAATAATGATAATAATAATAATAATCCTAATAATCATAATAATAATGACAATACTAAAATAATAATAATAATAATAACAATAATAATAATAACCATAATAATGATAATAATCATCATAATAAAAATAATATAATGAGGACAATGATGATGATAACAAAGATTATAAAAAGTTAGCAATTATCATCATCATCATTATTATCGTTATTATTACTATCATTATTATTACCATCCTTTTAACCTCACTTTGCTAACCATACCTGTATTTCCCACGAACTTCATAAGACTTTACTCATCAATGTTAATTAAACACTGCCATCTAAAAAAATCACCCTGATTAAGAAGCTCATTAACGCCCCTTAGAGCAACGAGAACATTAATTATAACTTAGTGGCGTTTTTTTCCTTATTCATCTTTACGTCATAACATACTTTCTAATAATTTTGCTCATTTCAGTCTTTATTTAACCCGCTTCATCGTCTTGCAGAATGACACATGAGTTCAGATCCTAAGAATTTTCGCAATTTAGGATTTCGTTTCTCGTATTTTAGGATTTTCTTTCTCTGGTGATGTTTTTTTTTTTTTTCTTCTAAGGCACAAAAAGAATATATTAAGGACGTGTACTGTGGACCATTTTTTTCTGTTGTGGAATGGAATTATGCCGTTAAGTAGTACTTGTGTAGGAAGTGGTCGAGGTAATTGATTAATTCTAATGGATTTACAAGAAGAGGAAAGAAAAAAAAATGTACGCTTTCGACTGTCGACGGAACCTAAGTCGTTATACATAGAATTTACGTGAATTAGTCCTGTTTAATTCAGAATATATAACTGGGAAACGTCAATAACACATATTGCATTGTTGAATTATATTCCACTCCTGCTCATACGTATTCTGCATTTGTCACAACAAATTCTGGTCAGCTATTGTTTTTATTCATAAGTCAAAAGTATTCCACTCATATGTAAATCAGTATATAAACACAACAAAATAATAATAATAATGATAATAAACAGACCCCCCCCCAAAAAAAAAAAAAAAAAAAAAAAAAAAAAAAAAAAAAAGACCCGTGTATACAGTATTTGCCAGCCGAAGGCTATTCGCACCGCGCAGTGTGAAGCACTTGAACCTGTGTCAGTCATAGTTCAGGGAGATGGATTCGGAACAATTGCTATTCGATTCACACTCAAGACACCAACGTGGAGAGGGAAACCCCATCGCGACCCCACCATGGCCTTAATTGAGTTACAAAGAGAGAAATACAGATAGGCAAGGAGAGGGAGGGAGACTTGGAGAGAGATAGAAGGAGGGAGTGAGGAAGAGAACGAATGAGGGAGAGATGGATAGAAAAAAAATGGGAAAGGGGAAGGAAAAAGGAAAAGAAAGTAAGAAAGAGATAGATAGATAGAGATAGAAAGATAGAGAGAGAGATAGAGAGAGAGAGAGTGAGAGTGAGAGTGAGAGTGAGAGAGAGAGAGAGAGAGAGAGAGAGAGAGAGAGAGAGAGAGAGAGAGAGAGAGAGAGAGAGAGAGAGAGAGTGAGAGAGTGAGAGAGAGAGTGAGAGTGAGAGTGAGAGTGAGAGTGAGAGGAGAGTGAGAGAAAGAGAGAGAGAGGAGAGATAGCAGAGAGAGAGAGAGGGAGGAGGAGGAAGAAAAGAGAGATAGAGACAGAAAGTGGAAGTGAAGGGGGAAGAGAAAGAGGGAGAAAAACAAAGAGAAAGGACGCCCCTCGACCTCTGTCAGCTCGAACGTGACGGGGCCCAAGGCAATTCAACGGGGTTATAGAGCATTGTCGCTGAGCTCTTGATTTATCCTTTTGACCCCTGAGTCAGGGCCGAGGAAACGGTTCTCGTCCTCGTCTTGCACGACATCCAGGAAGAAGTAAAAGTGTATAAAGTTGTTTATTTTCCTCCTTACGTGTGCTAAATATAATATCACTCGTAACAGCTCACTTGACGATATATTGTTGACTTTACTATCACTTTCGTCATCATTACTAATAATACTATATATATCAGTATTATGGCGAGTTGAAAATAATGGAAGAAATACACGGAATCTCTGTTAATACACAAATGCTAAAAAAATACTCTGCTGAATGTCACATTATGACGAGTTGAAAATAATGGAAGAGATACAGGGGATCTCTTTTAATACACAAATGCTAAAAAATTGCTCTGCTGAATGTCACATTAGCTTTGAAAATTCTTATATACCACTAACGCATCTGCTTTGCTTTGTACAGCCCGAAAAATCAAAGGGAGGCTATAGGTTCTTAAGAAAATTATGAGAGAAAGTACAGTCTACGCTGTAGAAACACCACTTTTGGCAGACTGCACGCGAAAACCTTGACAAAAAACATTCGGATTACCTATAGCGTGAAGTAGAAATAACTATATGATATTAATTAATTTGGTGCAAGATGTGCTCATACCCTAAATTTGTAATGTGATACTGGACTGTCACTGTATCAATTGCATCAATACTTGCACACGACTATGCAGTTAGCCTGGGTGATAAATAAAAAGATCAGACAAAAAAATGCAAACTTCTGATATATTAGAAACTTTTCTTCACCCTGATTTTGCTATGAACTGACGTATCTTTCAAAATACAACCAAAACCGTCATTTAGGTCCAACCAATCTTAACCAGATTACTAGGATGGTATAAAAAAATTAATAAAAAAAATACTCCTTTTTAACATCATCATTTCGCCGCAATGACAGCCCGGTGAAAAACGAAATCGTGTCATTTTCACTTAAAATTTATCCCAAATGGGGTTTAACTGTGTTCCCATTTATTCATTTAAAACACATGAAAGGCGAAATAAATCGATCTCATTCTTTGATCGAAGTCCGCTTCTAATGCATCTACAAAATTATGAAAACAGATGGCAATATATACTGCATATATATATATATATATGTATATATATATATATATATAATATATATATATATATATATATATAGAAAGATGGATAGATATACCTGAAGATGGAACCCCGGTGGATTTCGAAACTGTAGTTTCATCTTCAAAATCTAGTTTTACATCGTGGGTTTTTCTACTATAGTATCAACACGGAAGAGTATTTTACCATTCATTCTCATAGATATATGTGTATGTATGTATGTATGTATATATGTATATACATACACACATGTGTGTGTGTGTGTGTGTACATAGAT
>NC_061827.1:10697250-10702250 GCF_019202785.1 Penaeus chinensis | reverse complement strand
AATCGAAAAATGATAATAAAAGTCTCGCTTTCATTCCAGTCGTGATATGTCTGCTAGAATATCAATGGCAATGCTAAAGAAGTAATCAAATCATGTTGAAATTAAGAGCGATATAGCAATGGCGGCTTATGGTTGTAGCGGTGAAAGCATTGTGACAGATAAGAATATAAATGAGAGCGAAGAATTATTGAATGAGTTATGTTCTTTCTACAAATGTGCAGCATTAGTTCTTTTGGAAAAGTGTGTAACATTTGGGGCAATAACAGTGGTAATAGAGGAGGTAACAATAATGCTAATTACATCGTATCCATATATAGCGTGACTTACTCCCTTGGGAACCATACGAGTGAGTGCGTCCTACCATGCACACGCACACTGACCCGCCTTCATCTTTCTCTCTACTCCCCACTTCCTCACTTCCCCATTGCCGCGTGCCCTCCGAATGTCTTTGTCTACAGGATAATGAGATGGATAACACTGAAGCAGCGTGTTAAACATCTGTCAGATACTCACGCACTCTTGCGCCCTTAGTCTACCCTGACCTCTCGTGGCGGCGCCCTCGCGACCTTCCTGCCAGCCCGTATGTCCCCCTACCCAGTAATTGACAGCTTAATTAAACTCTCCCGGCCAATTGCTCCCCCTCCCCCCTTCTCACACCCACGCGGCCCGCCATTACCAGGATTATACGCTAAAAGTTTAAATGATATCGTGGATGCTGACTCCGCTCAGGGCGCTGCCTTGCATCCGACCTCTGCCGGAGGCGCCTGTTATTCTTTCAATACTTTAGAGCACTAAAGGGCCCTTTCGACCTTTGGGACTGTTCGTTTAGGAACCATGCATGTATACAGACGTGGACACACGCTTACATTCACAAGTATATACATAGGCATAGGCATCTTATATACGTATATACAAGTACGTACATACAAACATACAAACATACATACATACATACATACATACATACATATATACATACATACACACACGCACACACGCACACACACACACACACACACACACACACACACACACACACACACACACACACACACACACACACACACACACACAAACACACACATATATATATAAATATATATATATATATATATATTATAATATATATGCACATATGTAACTGCATACATATAAGCATGCATACAAGCATGTATGAATACATATATATACACACACACTTAAAATTATGTATACATAAATGAAGCCTTTTAATACATAACCACACTTCAAAGTAAACATCATAAATATACAAATACATCAGCTATTTATACACTACACAACTGTTAAAGGTATACATACAAATTAATAAGAAATAATCATCTGTAATTCCAAATACCTATCATTTTCTGCTGATAAAACAGGCACGACTACATTCTCTACCAACAAGACGCGAACAAGGGGCGGCACTCTAGAGGCATTGCATTAGCAGGATGCGCGGCGCGACACAGCTTGCAGCGGCCGCCACCTGGACTTAGTACCCGAGACCCCTCCCTCACTACGGGTTATTTTCGCTATGCCTTTGTCTTTATGGATACCGCTGGTGTTCAAAATATTGTGACACGCCCCTTTTGATCTCTAACTTTACTGAGGGAGCCGGAATATAGAAAAGAGAATATTGTATAAATAAATTTATTTTCACTATGCTATTGTGAAAAACGTCTCTCTGTTTCAAAGTTTGTAGGACCTTATACAAGAAAAAAGTATACTGCATATAGCGTTGGGTTGGTTTATAATTGTCATCCCTTTATAACAGGGGCCTTTGTCTTCCTAGCTTTGCCGAGAGAGTCGTTAACCGAAGAAATGTGTCACGTATACTGGTAGAGTGAGAGTAAAAGTAAGAGTAAGAGTAAGAGTAATAGTTAGAGTGAGAGTGAGAGTGAGATAGAGATAGATAGATAGAGAGAGAGAGAGAGAGAGAGAGAGAGAGAGAGAGAGAGGGGGGGGGGGGGAGTAGAGAGAGAGAGAGAAATAAAGAGAGAGAGAGAGAGACGAAGGGCGAAGAACAGTAATGTTTCCTGTTACATGAAACTCTTCCTTTCGAGGATGCGAAAAAACGCAAAATTTTCGCCGAAAATACCATCTCGCCTCTCTTCTCCCACTTTCATTTCATATTTCTTCATTATCCAGACCCTGAGTACGTGCATTTTTCCTCCGCTTTCCCGCACAATCTAATCAGATTCTAATAAAACCTCCTTTAAAATCCGCTCCCCCCCCCTCTTCTATCTCCCCTCGCTCCTTAACCCTCGAGAATCTCTTGCACTGCCTACAACCACCAAGTATTTCCAGCGTCGTCCATCTACCTCGCTGCCGTCCTCCGCCACAACTACAGCAACAGTGTAATCTGTCGCTTTAAATATGTAGGAAGTGAAAGGCTCTCCTCTCAGACAGTCACGGACGTATCTCACCTGCAAGGGTTTGTCAATGCCCATTCTCTTCCACTGGTCCCTTTTCCCTTTTTTCTCCATTTTCTTTCCCTTCTCTCTTTTCCTATTCTATTACCCCTCTTACCTGGTTCTCTTAAATGGCTGATGAGGTAGGTATGAGTAATGGAAGGGCGCGCATGCATCATTCATCCCCCTTATTGATTCAGGCCCCTGTCGATACCTGCACTCTGTAAGCATTATTAATGATGACGTCTGCTTCGAAATACTGTTCTGACGGAAATGCATGTTTGTTTGGATTGTAAACGATTCGGTATTGGATATTTTCACAAGTGTACACGAATGGAAATAGTCGGTATTGGGTGATTTTACAGGTGCACGCAAAAAAAAAAAAAAAAAAAAAAAAAAATGACAGTATTGGATATTGTTAGATGCGTACGCGAATTTAAATAGCTTTTATTGGATGTAGTCAGAGTTGTACACGAATTTGAATAACGGTTATTGGGTGCTGTCACAGGAATAGAAATAGAACCTTGGTCATAGTTGTTGCGTCTGTATATAACTATATACGACTAGATTGTTGTCTTAAATCAGTTAGAAAATAACCCACGTTGTGCAATTTTCTCTAAAGATTTATCACCGGGCAGTTTATATGCTGTATAACCTTTAATGGCAAACAATAACCAGGATACACAGTCATGATACCCAAGTTCCTCGTTACTCTCACAGGGCTGATGGCAGACAGGCCGCACACTTGGTCGGCCAAAGAAGTTGGGGAAAATACAATAAAACGAAGCTGATTGGAAAGATTCTTCATCCTCAGTGATATAAATGAAATCTTTACTAAGCATTAAAAAAATCTTCTGAACTCGGTTGGAAGGTAGACAGAATCCTAAATTATGGATATATGTTATATGCATTACGAGAACACTACACAAAATAAAATTGATCGCATATTCGGCCGGACAGTAGGCTCTATCTTCCCTGATGGATCGTGACGCCGTTATTGATTTTCGGGCGTCACGTGTTCCTCTGGAGCCCTAATCACGTGACGTAATGTTATGTTTCACCACCTGGCTTGTAGGGGACCAGGCACTACGAAGCCGACGGCTGCGAGGCCGGCTGATGCACTCGTCAACACTGGGTACAAAAGGTAAGTTCACTGAGTTAGAAATATTTTATAACACACTTTAGTTCTGTGAAATGTTGACCTGGTAGAATGAAATAATAAATAATAATGTAAAATACTTCTGGTGGGTGAAATTATCCGAGGGTCGAAAATTTTTGTACGCATAAATATTTTTGATGAAGAAATACTGGAACAGACTGATAAACAGAGGTAAAGCATTTCCATGAAATGTGGTTTATTTGATCCAGTAGCATTACTCACAGGACAATGCTATATTAGGAACAGAAACAAATTTGCACATTTTCAATGTGTTTTATTCACCGAAAACGCTCGCAATCATGTCTAAGTCTGAATAGGCCAATTTAAACCCATTCAGTGAGATACAGCTGCGAAAGAAAAACAAATCTCTCATTTCAATCAACTACATATTGTTTATAAACTTCATTTGCAAGTCTGTGAATCTCTATTGGAACCAGATGAAATCCAGGAATTCGTGCGTCGCAACCCCTGCCCCTCCTTCCGCCCCTCGCAGTGTCGGCCTGTCGCTTCCGGGCACGCACGCACGGCCCCCTCACTCGGCATCTCCTATGACTCATCCTGGGGAAACCCTCTCTTCAAGGGCGTGGGCAGTTGAGGGACGCTTATAAAGTTGCGTTGTCCAAGGGCCAGTTGACAGTACACACTACTGTGAGCGACTACAAATATAGTGCACTCTTTGGAGTTGAAGCTGGAATCATGTACATTGGTAGATATATTTCTAATAAGATATAACACTGCAGCACGTTCGTAATTACAGACTTACTTGAAGAAGAGGTCAAACATTAACTCAGGCCGTGGATATTGTACCCTTGTTTATTTCCGAGGCAGGAAACACGCGTAATATCATCGGCAATGCATGTACCACCAAACAACATATATTGCGATCAAGCTGGCTGATCTGCACGAACACGGAACGCAAACCAAGCAGCGGATCAATCAGCGCGCGGGGTAATGTGTGCCTTTGCTGATCACAGGCCGAGGCAAATAGTGTATACACACACGGGATAAGGAGAGAGAGAGAGGGAGAGAGAGAGAGAGAGAGAGAGAGAGAGAGAGAGAGAGAGAGAGAGAGAGAGAGAGAGAGAGAGAGAGAGAGAGAGAGGGAGAGGGAGAGGGAGAGAGAGAGAGAGAGAGAGAGAGAGAGAGAGAGAGAGAGAGAGAGAGAGAGAGAGAGAGAGAGAGAGAGAGAGTAGAAGGAGGAAACGAGAAAAATTCATAAACGAGAGTGAAAGAAGAATATGAGTTATTACAACAATACACACACATGGGCGAAACGTTGACAGAAACACGAAGCCGTCCTAAAACGCAAGAAATAATAGCAATAAAACTAATAATAACAGGTATATATATAAAAAAAAACAGAGCATGCATGACAGGAGATCGAAGTCGAACATCACACAGAGGCTAAAAACATGACCTGACAAGATAAG
>NC_061827.1:10689750-10692250 GCF_019202785.1 Penaeus chinensis | reverse complement strand
TAGAATTCCTTTCAGGAACAATAAATGGAGAAAATAACGACGTTGAACTATGTCCATCTATTTATTTATGAATTTATTTATTCGTGAATTTTGCTATACCTATTTAGTTATGGTTTTACTATATTTATTGATTTTGTCTTTATCACATTGGTCCATGTGTCTTCCATATTTGTTCATCCGCTTTCCTTATCTAGACACAGCAATTTCGGCACGTAAAAGGAAAATCAGATTTCCCGCATCAGCGAAAGAGATGAAACGGCAGACATGTGCTGCTTTTCTAACTAATTTCCAGGATCATTTGTTTGCCTCGAGTGAGTGCTGTCTTATGGGTAAAGACAAAGGAAATTGAAAGGGATTCCAGAAGGCGAGGCTTGTTTGCAAGTACCACCTCAAGGCAGAAAAAAAGAGGTTTAAATGCCTAGCTTGTCTTACAAACTTATGGTCTTACCAAAGACCCTTTGAGTATATATCTTGATATCTGGATACCGATGGAACCCCATGTTGCCTTCGGAAATGGGAAGAGCCAACGTTAGCTTCTAAGAAGAAAGGGCTTTTGATCTAGAGTCACAAAGAGAGAGAATTGCGTAATTCGGTTTTGATGCTCACTCAAACAGCTAGGCGGTCCCGGACATTTTCATTTGAGTCAGCAGTTTGCTTCAGAACAGATCGGTTTGTTTAGTTCCCATTGGGGCTAATGTGAATCTTCATGTACTTTACTATATCATTAAGGATATGCGTTTCTCTGTCTTGTACCTCCTTCGCTTCCGCTCCATTGTGCCAGAATCCATTAATATTGTTAGGCTTCTCAAGTGTTGCAATAGAGATGCCTGAGGAATAACAGTTCCCCGGTATCCAATTGTACCCCTGGTTCGGCTTCATATACTGGGATATCTTTAAAGCATAAACTTACTAGAACGGGTTTATGAACATGTAATTGCATTGGGAAATATTTATACCTTCGTTACCCTTGGCTAGAGTCGGCATTATATGAAATTTAACTATCAACTGCTTTCTGCAATTATTTCAACGCTTTTGTGCTCCTATTTACTTGGATGGTCGATATTCACGTCCCAAGCAGGAATGCACGTAGGCGCGCACTAAACTACACATACCTATTACCACGGAAACTAGAATAAATATTCGCACGCATGATGATACACTCTCTCTCTCTCTCTCTCTCTCTCTCTCTCTCTCTCTCTCTCTCTCTCTCTCTCTCTCTCTCTCTATCTCTATCTCTCTCTCTCTCTCACACACACACACACACACACACACACACTCACACACACACACACACACACACACACACACACGCACACACACATACACACAGAAAACACTTACATACACATAAAGATATTCACTCTCTCCATTATTTGTACCTGGAACCCCGCACACGGCAAGCCTGGATCATAGTAACAAATATCAAAAGAGAGATAGAGATAAGAATGAATGATTCCCCAGTGCGAGATATTCTATTGGAGATATTATTACTTCATCAGAATTACGCGGCAACTGTAAAGTATCTTAGCAGGTCATCCTCAAGGAAACAAGAATCCTTGCAGGTCATCCTCGAGGAAACTCTAGCCCTCCAACAATAGTGTCCTCTTCCTCCCCACACTCTCAATTTCCGGGTTGCCCTCGGGGTCGTTGGCTGCCATCACTGAGCGTCTGGGTGGGTGGGTTGGGGGCGGGGGGGAGAGAAGGGCGCTCACCTTGGGTCATATGAATATTCAGTATGCGTGAGTCACCTGTCTGGCCTTAACGTTGCAGTGCAGTTTAGATTCTGTCTCACTTACAGCTGGAATGGGCTGTAAATTACAGGTTTGGGGGAAGGAGAGAGAGAGAGAGAGAGAGAGAGAGAGAGAGAGAGAGAGAGAGAGAGAGAGAGAGAGAGAGAGAGAGAGAGAGAGAGAGAGAGAGAGAGAGAGAGAGAGGGGGGGGGGCAGAGAGAGAGAGAAAGGGACAGAGAGAGAGAGATAGAAAAGAGAGAGAGAGAGACAGACATACAGACAGACACACACACACACACACACACACACACACACACACACACACACACACACACACACACACATACACACACACACACACATATACACATACACATACACACACGCACATGCACACACACACAGAAAGACAGACACAGAGAGAGAGACAGACAGACAGACAGACAGACAGACAGATAAACATACAGACAGACAGACAGAAAGACAGACAGACATACACAGACAGACAAACAGACAGACAGACAGACAAAGAGAGACAAAAAAACAGAGACCGAGACAGAAACAGAGGCAGAGACAGAGATAGACAAAGAAAACATACAGAAAAAAAAGAGAAAGAGGAGGGAGGTAGGCAGATGCACACACAAAAAAATCAAAAGTTCATGCAATGCAATCATAGAAAAAAAA
Source organism: Penaeus chinensis (assembly GCF_019202785.1). Taxonomy (NCBI): domain Eukaryota; kingdom Metazoa; phylum Arthropoda; class Malacostraca; order Decapoda; family Penaeidae; genus Penaeus; species Penaeus chinensis. The sequence continues at coordinate 10,689,836 of NC_061827.1, read as the reverse complement.
ATATATATAATAAAACAGTATAACGGCGAATTCCAAGACAGGCGGAAGCACCAGTGCCTGCACAATAACCGTAGGAGGCACGGGAA
>NC_061827.1:10677250-10684750 GCF_019202785.1 Penaeus chinensis | reverse complement strand
TCTCTCTCTCTCTCTCTCTCTCTCTCTCTCTCTCTCTCTCTCTCTCTCTCTCTCTCTCTCTCTCTCTCTCTCTCTCTCTCTCTCTCTCTCTCTCTCTCTCTCTCTCTCTCTCTCTCTCTCTCTCTCTCTCTCTCTCTCTCTCTCTCTCTCTCTCTCTCTCTCTCTCTCTCTCTCTCTCTCTCTCTCTCTCTCTCTCTCTCTCTCTCTCTCTCTCTCTCTCTCTCTCTCTCTCTCTCTCTCTCTCTCTCTCTCTCTCTCTCTCTCTCTCTCTCTCTCTCTCTCTCTCTCTCTCTCTCTCTCTCTCTCTCTCTCTCTCTCTCTCTCTCTCTCTCTCTCTCTCTCTCTCTCTCTCTCTCTCTCTCTCTCTCTCTCTCTCTCTCTCTCTCTCTCTCTCTCTCTCTCTCTCTCTCTCTCTCTCTCTCTCTCTCTCTCTCTCTCTCTCTCTCTCTCTCTCTCTCTCTCTCTCTCTCTCTCTCTCTCTCTCTCTCTCTCTCTCTCTCTCTCTCTCTCTCTCTCTCTCTCTCTCTCTCTCTCTCTCTCTCTCTCTCTCTCTCTCTCTCTCTCTCTCTCTCTCTCTCTCTCTCTCTCTCTCTCTCTCTCTCTCTCTCTCTCTCTCTCTCTCTCTCTCTCTCTCTCTCTCTCTCTCTCTCTCTCTCTCTCTCTCTCTCTCTCTCTCTCTCTCTCTCTCTCTCTCTCTCTCTCTCTCTCTCTCTCTCTCTCTCTCTCTCTCTCTCTCTCTCTCTCTCTCTCTCTCTCTCTCTCTCTCTCTCTCTCTCTCTCTCTCTCTCTCTCTCTCTCTCTCTCTCTCTCTCTCTCTCTCTCTCTCTCTCTCTCTCTCTCTCTCTCTCTCTCTCTCTCTCTCTCTCTCTCTCTCTCTCTCTCTCTCTCTCTCTCTCTCTCTCTCTCTCTCTCTCTCTCTCTCTCTCTCTCTCTCTCTCTCTCTCTCTCTCTCTCTCTCTCTCTCTCTCTCTCTCTCTCTCTCTCTCTCTCTCTCTCTCTCTCTCTCTCTCTCTCTCTCTCTCTCTCTCTCTCTCTCTCTCTCTCTCTCTCTCTCTCTCTCTCTCTCTCTCTCTCTCTCTCTCTCTCTCTCTCTCTCTCTCTCTCTCTCTCTCTCTCTCTCTCTCTCTCTCTCTCTCTCTCTCTCTCTCTCTCTCTCTCTCTCTCTCTCTCTCTCTCTCTCTCTCTCTCTCTCTCTCTCTCTCTCTCTCTCTCTCTCTCTCTCTCTCTCTCTCTCTCTCTCTCTCTCTCTCTCTCTCTCTCTCTCTCTCTCTCTCTCTCTCTCTCTCTCTCTCTCTCTCTCTCTCTCTCTCTCTCTCTCTCTCTCTCTCTCTCTCTCTCTCTCTCTCTCTCTCTCTCTCTCTCTCTCTCTCTCTCTCTCTCTCTCTCTCTCTCTCTCTCTCTCTCTCTCTCTCTCTCTCTCTCTCTCTCTCTCTCTCTCTCTCTCTCTCTCTCTCTCTCTCTCTCTCTCTCTCTCTCTCTCTCTCTCTCTCTCTCTCTCTCTCTCTCTCTCTCTCTCTCTCTCTCTCTCTCTCTCTCTCTCTCTCTCTCTCTCTCTCTCTCTCTCTCTCTCTCTCTCTCTCTCTCTCTCTCTCTCTCTCTCTCTCTCTCTCTCTCTCTCTCTCTCTCTCTCTCTCTCTCTCTCTCTCTCTCTCTCTCTCTCTCTCTCTCTCTCTCTCTCTCTCTCTCTCTCTCTCTCTCTCTCTCTCTCTCTCTCTCTCTCTCTCTCTCTCTCTCTCTCTCTCTCTCTCTCTCTCTCTCTCTCTCTCTCTCTCTCTCTCTCTCTCTCTCTCTCTCTCTCTCTCTCTCTCTCTCTCTCTCTCTCTCTCTCTCTCTCTCTCTCTCTCTCTCTCTCTCTCTCTCTCTCTCTCTCTCTCTCTCTCTCTCTCTCTCTCTCTCTCTCTCTCTCTCTCTCTCTCTCTCTCTCTCTCTCTCTCTCTCTCTCTCTCTCTCTCTCTCTCTCTCTCTCTCTCTCTCTCTCTCTCTCTCTCTCTCTCTCTCTCTCTCTCTCTCTCTCTCTCTCTCTCTCTCTCTCTCTCTCTCTCTCTCTCTCTCTCTCTCTCTCTCTCTCTCTCTCTCTCTCTCTCTCTCTCTCTCTCTCTCTCTCTCTCTCTCTCTCTCTCTCTCTCTCTCTCTCTCTCTCTCTCTCTCTCTCTCTCTCTCTCTCTCTCTCTCTCTCTCTCTCTCTCTCTCTCTCTCTCTCTCTCTCTCTCTCTCTCTCTCTCTCTCTCTCTCTCTCTCTCTCTCTCTCTCTCTCTCTCTCTCTCTCTCTACCGATGTGGTTTCGAAATCCTTGCCTAAACATAAACAGAGAGTCTAATACCATTTTATTTATTATCTCCCAGGAATGGAAGCGCCAGTACTATTTTGGGGATACAACAAATTAAAACTACTTGAATAAATCTATGCGCAATTTTGCTTTTGTTATTGTTTTTTTTCTCTTTCTTTGTTTCTTTATATCTCTGTTTTTCGGTAATTTGTAACGCAATGGCGTAAACTCGGTCTGCTGGCTTTCCATTATCCTGCAGATGAATGAATTTCCATATATTTCTGCCCCTCTGAGTTTGTCATTTGTTTCAAAATTGGTGAAGCGAATATAATTTTGGAACATTTTCCGGATGAACATCGAGTTCTTTTATTCTCTTTACTTTGGGGGTAAATACACATCTCTATAATATAAAAGAATATTTTTTTTCCAGAATATATGTAAGGGGCATTTAAAACTTCCGTCAGCCATTTTCTTGCGGTTTTCTGAGGGTGCTCATACGTGTGTGTGTGTGTGTGTGTGTGTGTGTGTGTGTGTGTGTGTGTGTGTGTGTGTGTGTGTGTGTGTGTGTGTGTGTGTGTGTGTGTGTGTGAGTGTGTGCACTCATACATATACGTACACATATATGTATCTTTATATATTTATATAGATAGACAGACAGATATATATATGTATAGATACATATAGATATATATATAGATATAGCTATAGATGTAGATATAGATATAGATATATATACACATGTGTGTATGTCTTCACATATATATATGTTTGTGTATGTGTGTATAATTCCATTTGTCTACGTTTCCGTTTCGAGCGCCAAAAATGATATAAATACTATGCTTCCACAAATACAAACACAACACGTAAACAAAGCTCACAATAAGAAACCTCTCGGCGGAATATCATATAAGCCAAGGAAGCCACACCGTGTGTTTAGGCCTAGTTTTAATAAACTTGGTATATGAGATATGTTGGAGTCGATGTTGCTCCAGTATAAACAGCCCAAGGCACGCTCTTCCTCCCTTCGCCCCAACCCCCCGCCTCCGTTTCCTCATTTGCATATTGCCTTCTTATCACGTTATTCCAGATCGAAGGCATGGGTTTTACTGCATCACGAAGGTCGATAGTATGTAAAATTAGCCGTAATGGTGTAAAATTGGCCGTTGAAAGGGTTACTCATCAGCCTTTATAGAGAGATCTTTGTTTTTTATTCCAAAGTTCAATCTGTGTTCTCCAAGACCCTTTACTTAGATTTAATGAGGTCCTCTCTTCACGATGCTGGAGCCCCCGAATACAGACACTGGGCCCAATAGATACATATTCGAAATGTTTACCTACTTCGGATTTTTGTTCAGCACCGTCAGATTCTGTGCACCAGCGAGTGCAGTCGTTATTTCCTGTAACTTGTCTTACCCTTATCATTCCTAGCTATCCTGGTCTCCTCCATAATCCCGTGGTCTTTCCTTTCTTTTTTTTTCTCTCCGCTCTCTCTCTTTCTCTTTCTCTCTCTCTTTCTCTCTCTCTCTCTCTCTCTCTCTCTCTCTCTCTCTCTCTCTCTCTCTCTCTCTCTCTCTCTCTCTCTCTCTCTCTCTCTCTCTCTATCTTTCTCTCTCTCTCCCCCCCTCTCTCTCTCTCTCTCTCTCTCTCTCTCTCTCTCTCTCTCTCTCTCTCTCTCTCTATCTATCTATCTATCTATCTATCTATCTCTCACTCTCTCTCTCTCTCTCTCTCTCACTCTCTCTCTCTCTCTCTCTCTCTCTCTCTCTCTCTCTCTCTCTCTCTCTCTCTCTCTCTCTCTCTCTCTCTCGCTCGCTCTCTCTCTCTCTCTCTCTCTCTCTCTCTCTCTCTCTCTCTCTCTCTCTCTCTCTCTCTCTCTCTCTCGCTCTCTCTCTATTCCTCATTCATGTCACGTCTCCTCACCAACTTTCCTTGGCATCCCAGAGAAGTCTCCCCTCCCAAACCCGCTCTCACCGTCTTCCTCATCTCCTCTCTTTCGCTTTTTTCCCTCTCCCCTCTCCTCCCTTCGTTTGACAGACACTCGGACTTCCCCCTTCACAATATTCATTAGCTTTCATCAGTATTTAAGCTGCTTTCCCGCTTGGCACAGAAATAGAAAGCGCTGAACATGCCCAGTCGAGACCCGCCACAACACAATGCTCTCATATTTTGCTTCATTTATATTTTCTGTATTTTTACAACGTGGGTACGCTACAGTCTGCTATGTTGCGGTTACCTTTTGCGATCCATGAAATGTGTTGGCTGACCTGCAGTGCCTAGACAAAACATACGTGATAATCTTACAAGCTAGTCACAAGAAGACATTTCTCGACCACCTTGATTGATTTTTATACATACATACATGTATACATACATATATACATATATATATATGTGTGTGTGTGTGTGTGTGTGTGTGTGTGTGTGTATGTGTGTGTGTGTGTGTGTGTGTGTGTGTGTGTGTGTGTGTGTGTGTGTGTGTGTGTGTGTGTGTGTCGTCTCTCTCTCTCTCTCTCTCTCTCTTTCTCTCTGGCTCTCTCTCTCTCTTTCTCTCTCTCTTTCTCTCTCTCTCTCTCTCTCTATATATATATATATGTATACATATATATATATATATATATATATTGAATACATATACACTGTATTGTGCGTGTTCGTGCATAAGCATTACATCAAAGATGTGTTTGTTATTTGAGCGAGTCAGCTTGGCAACGCGATAAATGGTAGGGAAAAGTATCATTTCGTTTTCCACTTATCATTAGGGCTTAAAATAAAAATATATTTATGAATAAACATATAGTTTCACACCAAAGGAAGCTTATATTAACATGAATTATTAGATTTAAAATTCATTACCCTTCTACATTTCACTAATCATGGCCTTTTAGAGATGCGGTAAATGCATTTGCCTGGTCATTTAACGTATTCCGGTAAGCGTTATTTTGAAGTTCTGTTTTCTAGCAACCGAGGCATTTTCTTTCAAAAATCTATTATTCTCTGGGATTAACATGAAACTGCCGTTAGGTAGGAATATGCATTTATTTAGAAATATTTTTGTCTCTTTTTCTTTCCGTTCTGTAAAAGATAGATACGTCTCTGCAAAAGAAGATGGCGGCGTCGAGCCAAAATAAAAACTCGTTAGAAGATGTCTTCCCGAGAACTTTCTGCTCTCACTTATTTCCCGTCTCTTGCAACATGACTTTAAATTTACTAATATCAAAAACATTTATTTTCCTTTTTTTTACCTTTGTTGCTTTTACTCTTTCCGACCTCACCTCAACGCCCCTTCTAGATCGAAAACAATGAGAGCGTTATCACGACCATGATTAAGAAAAAAATAAATAGAAAGAATGAAGATACGTGCAGAAATATAAAGTGACGAACAAAGAATGAATAACCCAGAATGCAGACGACTGAAACACGTAAAAATATATCGCTTGGAAAGAGAAAGAGAAAGTTCTGAACACGCACGGTGAAATCGCCAGCTGTAGAAACTTTGGAAAGTCGGGAAAAATAACATTCGTGATAACGTGTCGTCACTCGCCTGCGTTGGCCGGTAGGTGCATTACTCAAGCCTGGGTCCTGTCGAAAGGAATTTTAGTATAACGGCCCTTCTCTTAGTTCTGAATAATGACAGAGGGGCATAAATGAAATCAAAATTATAGATTTTAGGCTGTGATATCCAAGCCCCTTAGTTTCAGCCTGTGGGGTAACGACCCTCCTTTTGTATACTCTATCTGTTTCGATTGTTGTTGAGAGTAATTTATGTTTCATTATTATTACTAATATTATTGTCATTATCATCATTACCAGCGGAACCCGCGGAAATTCCACGAAAAAAATACTTCTGTTTCCTTCTTTCATTCTCCTCCATCTACCTTTCGCCCCTCTTCTCCCTCTTCGTTACCCTCTCCTTTTACCTGTCATTTGCTCGCTCTGCCATCACCTCACTTCCAAATCTTCCTTAAATACACTCCTCCCCACCCACTATAAGTCTTACATCTGCCCCCTCCCCCCCTCCCACTTCGCTCCTCGTCCTCCTTAACTTCACTCCCACCTTACCCATCCCCTTTTCCACTATAAGTCTCCTCTATTTACCCTCTACTATTTTTGGTTTCGTCATTGTTATTATTATCATTAGTAGTGGTGGTGGTGGTAATGGTATTATAAGAAGTATTATTATCATTATCATCTTTATCATTATCATTATCATTATCATTACCATTATCATCATCATCATCATCATCATCATCATTATCATCATCCTCATCATCATCATCATCATCATCATCATCATCATCATCATTACCATCACCATCATTCTTATTTTTTTCGTTATCGTTGATTAGAATTAATGGCAGCATTAGCATTTGTAACTTTATCACTGTCATTATCAATACCATACTTGCCATTTCCTCAAAACGATTAAGAACTTGTTTTTTACCATATGCAAAACTACGATTCTATTAAATCACTACAGCCGTGCTTCCTTTTGCTTCACTCATCCTGCAAGTAAATTGTTTTCGCAGTTTCCAGAGACTGTCGCTAGCCTTTCTTTCGGACGGATTCGCAGTCAGCACTTTCCTTAGAGGTCTTTGTCATAAATGCATGGATGAGCTTGGAAAAGGTTTTATTTTTTGCCGAAGAGACGATATTTTACGCGGAAGGTGCCGTCACGGAGCCAGATACTGAGAGATGAATAAAAAATAAGAGGTGAGGGTAAAAGTAAAAATATTAACATTTGAGAAATACAGCAGAAATGTAACGTTACAGTAAGATTTTTAAAATAATAAAAAAGTAAAAACATAGACACTGCGAATATGATCTAATATTTCGATCAAGAATTTTTTTATCCAGCATCTAGAAAATCTCTCCAGACAATTCATTCCGGATTGAAGTTGAAAATGAAGTCAGCTTATCACGACAAGACAGTCAAGAGTATCAATAACTACGGGAAGACTTAATTACGAGTACTAATGACAATAATCAAAAACGTATTAACACTATGCAGCGTATAGGTTGCTCAGAATACCATTGAAAATCGTCGTTGAAGATTACTCAGCATAGATAAAGCGGTATACAGTCTACTTATTAACATATATATATATATTTTTTTAATGAAATACTGCAAAAACTAAATAGACTGGATCCCCTGGATATTGCGGATACGTGAGAGCTACCTCCTCCCCAAAAAATATAGTCATTATAAAAAAATATAATATTGATTGATTTTAGGT
>NC_061827.1:10654750-10669750 GCF_019202785.1 Penaeus chinensis | reverse complement strand
AAGAACTGCACAGAAACATTAATGTTACCCAGTTGCAGTTGTGTTCACGCATGGGTCTCTGAGGTTGCCTAGATCTCACAAGACGCTGTCACCTCCGTCGAAAGAAAGAGCTCCTTGGGGAGAGGCCACGGAGCTTATGAATGCCATTTGCAGACTGGATTTAGTCAGCGACGAAGCAGTCTAAAACCTTATAGCAGTAATTTCTAGGAATACGCTCACTCCTTACCATCTAAAAGGGTGTTGTTTTTATTTCTTCTGCTCTCCTGATTTAAAGTCAGTATAACTAAGCAAACTGACGCACACCTGATGAAAGTGGTTGAGTCAGGCCAGACTAAATCATTAGCGGGACCCAATCTACCCAAGTGTCAGAGGTTAACACAAAAGGTATGTGCCTGCTACACACTCCAACCAGGGCAGACGTGACCGCTAATATCAATATCTTTACAACTTGGTAAACACCGACTTATATTTTTTTTCAATATTTTTACAACTTTGTGAACACCAACTAACACCAACTCTCTTGCTCACGGGTAATATTTTACACTTTAAAGACTCTATAATACTTAACCCATGGGTTCCCAACCTGGCGGCCAGGGTCCCAGGGTCGCCACAGGTTACTTTCTGGGAGGGAGGCATGGAGCAATATGAAAATTATTATGAATTAAACTGAATTTTATCACCTATAGGACCTATATATAATTATCTTTCACATATCAACAAATTGAAATCTTCCTAGAAAGTGTTCCTGTCTTACGGACGCCATTAAACTATCCACAACAAGTAATAACTGAACCTGAAAAGATGACAGACACTGAACGGAACCATTGAAAAAGTTTGGGAACTACGAACCTAACCTTACAACGCAGGTACTGACATTCCCAAAACAAAATCCGGCATCGCATACTTTCTTCCGCGGAGACCTTTTCAAACACAACACAGTTATGGGAACTTCAAACGAATTACTAGGAATGTTAAATGGCTTACGAGAGACAGAGTAAACAGTGTCCTTGACATTATAGCAGCAAGACACTCTTTACCCAGCCTCTTGAAATCAACACCCGAGACCATCTGGAGCTGACGTTTTTCAGTTCTGAGAGAGAAAGGGTGATTTTTTTTTTTTTTTTTTTTTTTTTGGTGTGTGTGTGTGTGTGTGTGTGTGTGTGTGTGTGTGTGTGTGTGTGTGTGTGTGTGTTTGCGTGTGTGTGTGTGTGTATACATATATATACATATATATTATTATTATTATCATCATCATCATTATTATTATTATCATTACTATTATCATTATTTTGTTTTTACTCTTGTTGTTATTATTGTTATTATCATTATCATATTTTATTGTGTTATTAATATTATTTGTATTACTCTTATCATCTTTATTATCGTTATTTTATTGTTATTATTATTATATTTATCATATTTTCCTTGTGTTATTATTAGTAGTAGTAGCAGTATTTTTATTGTTATTAAAATTGTTATTGTTATCATCACGATCATTATTATTATTATCAGCATTTTTTATGTTATCATGATTATTATTTTTTTATAATTTTCATCATCATTATTATTATCATTATTACTATACTGCCTAGTCATGTTTCCAACCCAAAACTGTCCACTTTTCACCAATGTTTCAGAACCAAAAATGAATAAATTGAGAGGTAAGAAATATACATATGCATAATATTGCGCGACATTACTGGGCTGGGGAGTCGCGCTGGTTAATTAAGGACCAATAACGAACGATTCTAGTCTTGCGCACTTTCGCAAATTTTCGCATTTAGTGCCTGAACGTAAATCAAGAATCCCAGTGGGACACTTTCGGCTTTTCTCGACGAACCACACTCATTCCAGCTGGGCTCCCTTGGGACGTAACGGATGTACCACACTAAGGCTGACTCTTCTGTAGAAAAGGGTATAGCTGGGAATGAATATCTTCACTGTGTAAGGGATGTTTGACCGTAAATCGATATATACACACACGCACACATACACGCACGCACGCAAACACACGCACGCACACACACACACACACACACACACACACACACACACACACACACACACACACACACACACACACACCGCGCACACACGCACACGCACACACACACTCACACACACACACACACACACACACGCACACACGCATACACGCATACACGCACACACACGCACACACACACACACACACACACACACACTTCCACATTCGTCGCAGTGAATGTCTAGATGCATGTGTACGAGAGCCGTTATTTATATATACTAGAGGTTACACACTCATGTAGTACGTCTGCATATAATATACACTACAATGATGTACTGTGCATGTGTATATTTATATCAATATAGACACGGACACACATAAATGCATATGCAGTACATGCAAGGAAACATTAATAAAAGTGCTATGAGACAAATACTGATTATGTTTATATAAACGTCTTGTTACCTTTGTTCTTTTTTCATAATTTGAAAACCAATTGGCATATCTTTATGTATCCAACAGCATTTGAAAGACGTTTGGTGTGTTTGTTTATGTCAATTTGATGGTAAAGTTAAAAGAAGAAAAGTTTTAAAAAATGAACGAAATTTATTCTCTTATTTCGGAATAAGTGAATAATAAGCTTCCAGAATTCCCTTGTCGATGAGTTTTTAAGAGTATTATACGAAAGATTGTAAAAACGCACGCAAAACTGGCGTGAGAGGAGTAATGTTTTACGCACATTTACAAACAATCTTTTTAACAAGTGTGTAAATTAAAGCAGTTTTCAAAAATTGATCTCTCTCTCTCTCTCTCTCTCTCTCTCTCTCTCTCTCTCTCTCTCTCTCTCTCTCTCTCTCTCTCTCTCTCTCTCTCTCTCTCTCTCTCTCCTCTCCTCTCCTCTCCTCTCTCATCTCTCATCTCTCATCTCTCATCTCTCATCTCTCATTCTCCTCTCTCCCCTCTCCTCTCTCCTCTCTCCTCTCTCCTCTCTCCTCTCTCTTCTCTCCTCACACACACACACACACACACACACACACACACACACACACACACACACACACACACACACACACACACACACACACACACCCACACCCACACACACACACACACACACACACACACACACACACACACACACACACACACACACACACACACACACACACACACACATTTCTATACGCTCACTCAACAAAGACAATATTTTTTAGATTTTAATGGTGAAGTAGTTTATATTAATCATTATTTAGAAGCTATCTGTCAATATATTACAATATAACAAAATATAACAACGACTAAATCCGAAACTGAATGACAATAACTGACAGTTTATTGTCACTTCATCTCCAAAAATAGCGTGTGTTAACGTCTAACCATACATTGGATGATTCATATTACTTCAAGTTTTACCAAAGTGGGAATCCTGTGGGCTAAATGCATTAATGATGATTGTTAAAAATAGCACATTATAAATCTTATGACAGGCAAAATACGTAAAAAATATTTTGTTACAAATGAACTTTCGTGATAACATTCATTTCTGCCATACCTCAACCGGATAATTTTATCTCGTATTTTCTTATAATATATACACACTGTAAAAATGCATAAATAGCACAATGAGATCAAAAAGAAGTATTTTTCAAACCATTTCGGCAACTCGGTTTGTCAACTTTGCAGCTAGAGACGTCCTGGAATGATTTCACTCTGCTGAATATAGTAAGCTATTGAACACCATTTTTACGTCGATTATCTGTATATTTAGTTGTCTGAGAGCGTCGATGTGTGGCTGATGGATTAGGCTATGAAAGCAGGTCAGAAAATAATTCCTAGGAGTGTGGAGAGTCAGTTTATATGCAAAGGGAGTCGCAACATGGTGCAAACTCTTGATATGTTCCCATAGAGTATCACAAATGGGCAGTCTTCTGTTGTTGTTTTAGTGCAGGTTTACGGCAAGTCAGGCAGGTAAAGGTGTATCTATTGCGTATATGTTCTGTTGTGCACGGGATTTTGTTCTGTTTTGCATGACTGCCTTAGAACTACACACCATTTGCTGGCAGCCCACAAACAAACTGAGGATCAACATATAGAGGCGTTTGGGACAGTTTTGGGCACATCATAGTAACCAGTTAAGTAAGGTAAAGAGTCGTGAAACCGATACATTGACAAATTCTAAAGTCCTGGAAATGTATTACTTTTCTGTCACAAATTGCAAATGAAAGAATTTTGCAAGGTCATAAAGGTATTTGTTACCGAAAGCGACGCACCCTCCAGAAACGAAATCCCAAAACCAGGATTTCATGTGAACCCAAAAATCAAAACCAAACGTTTTCTACCTTTTATTTATTCCCTAGACGGTGGCAAGACCCTCCTGTACCCCCCCTTTATTAGCACTTCATGCCAACATAAACCATAAGATTGAGAACTCTGGCTGTATTTTTGTCATTTTGCATTAAATATGAGGCTGCAGTGGCTCTAACTGTGGTGTTTATGACTCTATTTTTGATCCTCTATAAGAAGGCAGTGTCCATTTCCCTCTGTATTTTTTTCGGTAACATTAACCAGTTATCCAACCTTGCAATTATTATGCCTTCTTTCAGTTGTGCACATTGTAACATGTGTGAATCTGTTGTTGTTTTCCATTGCAAAGTATATAAACAAAAGCATTGGTAACTTATGAACTGACTGCACCCTCTTATGGTAAGTCTCTATTCCTCCAGCCACTCCTTGGAATCCGCACACATCCGTATGAACCAAAAACGTTCACCATGGATTCTCCATTTGGTATTAGTCACAACTTATTTTCTTCTGTTCTGACCATATTCTTTGCCTGCGCAAAGAATCATTGAGTAGTTTTTCCCTTTCTTTGTGCTGGTGTCGTTACATTTTCCTGTAAATATATACCAGAGTATGACAATTTTTGTATTGATGGATTCAGCTCACCCTCTAGTATATATACATGTAGAAATTATGCCACGGAAACCCCCAAACCCCCACTTTCTTGGCCCAACTAGCAGGGGAGGGTATGAAAGTTACCAGGGGATATTGTGTGGTAAATTAACAATAACGTAATAACATAATGTAGATAAAACCTCACTATACTGACGATAGTATCTCATTATACTGTGACCCCCCTCCCCTCCATGGGGAGCTGCTGCCTCCAACCCCCACCCAGACAGAAAGACAAAGATTTCTCTGCACATCCCCCTGCATTATACATTGCAGTGACTTATTCATTGTGTATTATTAATATAATTGCATATTCACTGTATCCTGTTCATATTTTACTGCACAATTTCCCTGGTACCTTTCAAGCCCTCCCCTGCTATGAGGGCTAAAATGTTATTAATGGGATGGTTTCCACAGAATAATATTGATATATTTAGATACTAAGGAGTGAGAGGAATCCATTGATACAAAAATTGTTGCAATCGTTATGTAAAGGTATTAATCACCTTTTTTCTGTTGTTCTGTTGGTTACAGGCAAAGTTTACCTTGTAATATAAGATTGTGTGAAACTGAAACTATACCTTGTGCAGTTATACAGCTGTTGTGGATTCCATAGTATCAATGATTAGTCCTCTTTTTGGGTTCCAGAAGTTCTCTGCATTTTTTTCTTTCTTTCTTTTTCTTTCTCAGTAATCTTTATCTTTACAAATAAAACCCATACATTCGTCATCTTTGTTTTTGTTGTTCTAAAATCCATGCATTTGTTTACATATATATGTAGGTGCACCTGAGGTATCTGTGTTTTTGTGATAGTGTTTAAGAAGTGTAACCTGAAAAATAAAAATATGGAGTTTCTTGTTTTCTACACATTCATGTGTGTCTGTGTCTGTGTCCTTTTCAATTATTCCTAAGCATAAAAAGATATCACACACACACACACACACACACACACACACACACACACACACACACACACACACACACACACACACACACACACACACACGTATATATATACACATATATATATATATATATATATATATATATATATATATATATATATATATATATGTATATATACATATATATACATATATATGTATATATATACATATATATGTATATATATGTATATGTATGTATATGTATGTATATGTATGTATATATATGTATATATATGTATATATATGTATATATATGTATATATATGTATATATATGTATATATATGTATATATATATATATATATATGTATATATATGTATATATATGTATATATATATATATATTTAATATATATATATATATATATATATATATATTATATATATATATATATATATATATATATATATATATTATATATGGATCTGGCTTATACAGAAGTACACCAATATGTTAATGTAATAGGATGTAAAATCAACAGTATGAATAGTACATCACTTTCTGTTAAATAACAGAAATGCTAGATTTGCAAGAGTTATGATAAGCAGAATATTTTTCAGAATATATATTTACTTTTTAAATTTTTAGACTTACTGCACTAATTAAAAGTGAAATGATGCAGCTCAAATTAATCAATAATAAGTAGTCTTTCTACTTCATTATTCATTTTATTAAGGTGTGCTGTTGTGCTTGTGAAGTTTCCTCCACTAATCTCAAATTCTGGTTTGCAGTTTAAAGCAGCAAATTGACACCATGCCTAAGAAGTTCAAGGGAGAAAACAGTAAGGCAGTTGTTGCCAAAGCCCGCAAAGCCGAGAAGGCAGCCGAGGAGAAAGCCAAGAAAGACAAAGCGATAGAAGATGCGTTTTGGGAAGATGATGACAAACAAGCTAAAAAAAAGATGGCAAGGAAGGTAGGTTTACATGTTTTGGAGCACAGCAGTGAAGTTTTATTGCTAGTGTGGTTGTGGGGATGGCATGTATCATACATGCTGTGCCCACTGTGAGTTTAATTTATTAATTGTTTTACCCATAAATGGCACCAGAAGTACTAAGTCACCCGTGAGCAAGTTACAAGTACTACCTGTCTCACCTGTTTATCCTTTTCTGTGAATCTAGTAATATTGCTGCTAGTAATGTCAATAACATTGTAATGATTATAATATCTTTAATAAAAATCACAGAATCGATATTAATAGCATTAGTAAAATGAAATGTTTTTCCTGCAAATTCAAGGAAAATTAAAATCAGGTGAGGTGACCAGGTCTACTTCTTGACTCCTATGTGGCTGATTGGGCACTTGTGGAGCCATCTATATGTAAATATAATAAATAAAATTATATTACAGTTGCCATGGCATGTATTATTGCCATCCGTGCCGATTGGGTTAATTTCTTACTTTTGATTTCTTAGAATAGAAAAAGTACACGTTAAATTTTCTTTTGTAGGAAGATAAAGAAAAGAAGAGGCAAGCAGAGTTAGAGAAAAAAGCAGAACTACGGGCACTAGTAGAGAATGAAGAGTCAGTACTGACTCCAAAAGCTACACCACAGAAAGTAACTCAATTTGAGTTGAAGGTAAGGCATTATTAGAATATTTATCATAATTAGTAGTAAGAATATACATGAATGGGACATTATCACACTGGGAGAGTTACATTATCTAATCTGTGAATACCTTATGAACTACTGTGATTAGGGAATCTGAATTATGATGTTTAATAGAAGACTGATTTATAGGCATATCAGGTTATACAATATATTGATTTAGAAAAAAATAAATAAGCATACTTTCTCAAGAGTTACTGAAAGTTCAGACTTAACCAATTGCTGCCTAGAACATATGTTTTTTGAATTGTGTTTATACACTGATGTCTGCACCAAATGCTCTGCCACCAAATCATCAATTAGTAGGCATGTGTGACATCAAGTGATTTACACAAAGTAAAACATTTTTTTCTAAAGCTATTTATATTGTTACTGTTATTATCATTGACAATATGATTATTATAATGTTATTAACAATATTAATTGTACTAAAAGAAATGAAAAGTCATGAAGGTTAAGGAAAAGTGTAAATGTGTTAGATATTATAGGACTAATAATTGACTCCTTGTTAACTAAGCACTTGTTGAAGCATCTCTGTGTAAATGCAGTTAATAGACTAAAATCACTGTAGACATTTATATACATGCCACCCATGGAGCCAGTTAGTTAATTAAACACCATATATCCAAAAAATCATTATTGAAGCATTAATCAAGAATCTGGAGTCAATTTAAGGATAAATAGAAAAAGTCTTTAACCCAGTAAACTTGTAGGATTTTTTGTAGTAGTATGAAAACATGGAGATTTTAAGAATTTTGAGTTGTAGCATTCAAGTCATGTAGTTTTTGAGAAGACAGGTGATTAATGATATACTTTTTGCAAATATTACCAGAGAGGTCAAGAAAGACAGGCTGAACTGGAGCAGCAGTTGAAAGAAAAAGAAGATTCTAAGACGCACCTTGACGATCCCCTAATTGAAAATCTCAATAGGGTTGAAGGTGATGTGATATCAGCGAGTGGTATTGATGCAGCTTTGTCTGCTCTAAGGTAAGCCTTTGTTTCTTTCCCTCTTTCTTTCTTTCTTTCTTTCTTTCTTTCTTTCTTTCCATGTCATGTGGAGGAAGAAACATCTGATACTTTCATAGAAAAAGCGTATGTATACTTTGCCTATGGAGTTAATAACTCTTAAACTAGCGTAGCCTTATGAAGCCTACCACTGTCATTTTCTCGTGTTATACTAAAGAAAATGATTGATTATGCCCAAGTTTTTACATAAATATATATTTTCTCTCTCTCATTCTCAGATACATATATTCATGGCATGTAGATAAAAGGTATTTTCTGAGCATATCACTAATTCCATATATATTTCAGTACTGATGACAGTAATGCAGAACAACATCCAGAGAAGAGAATGGCAGCAGCATTTAAGGCCTTTGAAGAGAAGAGACTACCACAGATCAAGAAGGAAAATCCAACTTTGCGTATGTCACAGCAGAAGCAGATGCTGCGTAAAGAATGGCTGAAGAGCCCTGAGAATCCTTTGAACCATAGGAAATGATTTGATAAACCAGTGATATACTAAATGTAATGAATATACCATTGGAGGAATGATATCGAGGATCTCAGTTTATTTTCATGTTTGCGGAGACTAAAAATCGGATATATATATACCATTGAATTATTTAAGGGTTTATGTGGAAGGGTTTACATGAAGATGGTATCATGTGCAAAATTTGCAATAAAGACCTTTAATTAATTTTGTTAGCTTATTATTATTATTATTATTATTATTATTATTATTATTATTATTATTATTATTATTATTATTATTATTATTATTATTATTATTATTATTATTATTATTATTGGAAACTATTAACACAATTTTAGGATAAATGTTGTTATTGCTTATATTCTTTGTAATTGGAATACATCCACTTATTATTCATATTTTTGTTTGTATGTATGATCTTTGTGTGTGGGTGCTTGCAGATGTGTGCTTGTTTGTGTGTGCATGGATTTGTTTTTGCCTCAAAGCAACTTCCAAATGCACAAAATTAGTGCATAAAATTTACAGACTTCAACATCATGACAAAAGTGAAGCTTTTGGGTTCCCTTTTGCAGTTTTATGTTTTGTTCTTAATATTGTTGACACTCCACATCGGAGGAATAAACCTTTCTATGTTCACAGTGTTTGTTAGTTCTCCAAAAGCTGATGTTCTATTGAATATCTTGTCTCAAATTATTGCAAGTCACTTTATACATTGGCACAAAAAAAAGTGAATGGTGATCAGCTCAGTGGTTCCGTTGTTCAGAGTAATATTAAAAGCAGTGTAGCTGATTTTCAAATATGATAAATTATTTTGCATGTTAAACCATTCAGGACAGGTAAAACTTTTGCCTAAAGTTTGGTAAAGGCAGGGTTGCCTTACTTTGTGACACTCCATACCTGGGTTATTACACTATTCACAACCAGGCTCCTGAGGTTGTTAAACATTATCTGGCATTGGTGAAATTTTAGCCCTGGCATGATTAAACTTCAACCAGCATTAGTGGATTAAGAAATGAAATAGCAAAAAGGCAGACAATTCAGTATGCTTGTAAGTGTTTTTCAGTTGCTTAGTAGTTATATGGTAGAAACTGTCAATGTGTGAGGAAAATTGAGTGGTTTTAATTCTGAAAACCTGTTAAACAGGAATATGAATTATGAAAGTAACCATATCAATACTGCTTTATGGTCCAGACTTTTAATTTAATAAAAACTAAAGTGTCATAGACAGTTCCTGAATGATAATCATTACTTAGTAAAGTTTTACATGATCTGCTAGATATTGTTTAATGAAAAATATCTTTCTTTCCTACTGGGGTGAAAGTGCAAGAAGTCCATCCAAAAACAAACCAGTAATTTTTTTCTTTGCAAATAGACAGATCTCTCACTTTGCTTATAAAGTCTTCAATATTGTCTTATTATCAAACATAAAATCTGTTATTATGGTTGGTAAACAATACATTAATTGGGTTCCCATTCTCTTATTTGTTTTCTCTTTCCTTCAAAAAAGGGAATTGCATTGCCTTTTCTACTTTTAATTTAACATCCAGATAAATTTTTGAAAGTTAGATTTGGGCCCTTTTGCTTGGTTAACCCATTCTCAACGGGATCTCCTGGCCCTATACTGAGCCACACGCTAGATGTGGTGTGGAGTCAGCCACTCACAGGAAAATTGAGGGCATAGAATATGTAAATTAACCCTACTCGTTACACTCTTCTTTGTGCCATAAACAATAATAAAGCCAATGAGGCTAAAAAGAGATTTCAAGCTTACGTATGAAGGGTAAGCTCAATGACTACAGTCAGGGCAAAAAAAAGTAAACACCATATAACACTCAATAACCTAATGAAGCCTCAATCACACATAACATTATGGAATGTCATCTCAGTGTGAGTGATGGTCTAGCCACATGATAGGATGTCTGTTGCCAATGGGTTAAATGTTTAACTTATTTTATCTCTGTAGGAAATGCATAGCTTATAAATTTAGTGTAAGAATTAGAAGGAAAAAAAAAAAAAAAAAATGTCTGGCATATCAAAGTTTGAGGCCTGCATGTAAAGTGAAATCCACAGATGAGCTTAGACGGTTGATGCCATAGTATAAGATGTGACACCAGAGGTCAACAATATATTCCTACAGATTTATTCCAAGTTTCTTTTACTTCACCTATGACAGATTAATATTTCAAAACTTTTAGTGTCCTCAGCAGTGGAAAAAAAAAGGCAAGGCAGACAATTTTCAAACAATCTTGGGTTGTAATTTAGTCGGCAGTCTTCAGAACCCTGGGTAAACTGGAGGAATCAAATTGGCAAACATGCACTTCAGATTTGGTGATGACAGTCTAAATGAAACATACCTGAATAACATGGTTCCACTTGAACCTCTTCACTATGAGGTACTAAACAAAAAAGGAACATCAAGGTTCTTGGTGAACCCTGGGCATTATGAATTATCAGATAGTTTTGTCACAAATGTGCCACTCTGTCAGCCATCATCACCATGTCATGTATCTACACAATAACAACAAAAATTGATTCCTTGGTGGCTCAGGACTTTAGAAGCCATCAAAATGTACAAAAAAAATACAGAACTGGATACAATTACATAAGCAGATAGGTTTGGTTATTATAATCCAATATATATATATATATATATCAGTTACTTTGACAAAATAAATGTATATGGATTTGTAGTGCAAATATGAAATAAGATTATATACCTGAGAAATTAATCATCCTTTCCACTGCTGTAGTTATTTTAAATGTTCTGTTTAAAGTGGCACAAGTTCTACAAGAAACGGGTAACAACTAAAACCTGTCCTGAAAAATTGGTTTTTCATAAAAAAGCTGTATCTGTAGAATATTTTACTAGACAAAAGCATACAATTCAATATACATAAAATTTCATTATGTATACAATGAGAATAATCTTATAAAAAAAAAAATACCTTTCTCACTTTAATTTCTGCCCATCTCCCATGCTTAATTACATTAAACAAAAATAACTGGTTTGCTCCACAATTTTGCATAAAAAATACATCTGATGATAATTTTTCTGACCAATGGCTTGTTTCAATTATCTTTAAAATTTTATTTACCAAGAAAATATCATGTAACAATAACAATAATAAAAATTTAGGTAAAGATAATTATACGTTAATATAATAAAAATAATAACAATAATGATACTGATTATAATAATAATAATATTAATAATACTATAATAATAATGAACCAATTAAACTGGCAATGAACTTCTGTTCAAATAAAAACATTCAAATAATATTTTTATCAAGTTGAACCACATTTACAATCATTACATTATTATTAAACACATGAAATATACATAAAGGTATCTGTAAAAGCTCATAAATACATTCCTATATGTAAACAGTTTCATCTAGTCATCATATACACTCTTCATTGTTCTGTCATCCTTATAATTGCGACGAATAACCTTCTTCAAATTGCCCTTTTTCCCATACCTGCAAAATAACAATAACAGTTTACTGCTTGTTTTGTTTGTCATTAATTTTTTCTTATCATGTCACATTCGTTTCTGCTCTGACAGAAAACAATATCTACTGTAACAGAAATTAAAAAGTGTCGGCGTGGGTGTGGGTGTGGGTGTACATGTGTGTGCGTGCGTGTATGTGTGGATGCGTGTACGTGCGTGTATGCGTGGATGCGTGTATGTGCGTGTATGTGCGTGTACGTGCGTGTACGTGTGTGCGTGCGTGTGTGTGTGTGTGTTTGTTTGTACCTAGGTAATACTTACAGCTTGTCAACACCTGGTGCAATAATATTTCTTCGTTGCAAGTGCTTAACGCGTTCATGAAACAGATTCCCAACTGGCCTCACCCTTCGAAGGCTGCCTGGCAACTTATCTCCATCACAGACTGTGGTGTCCTCAGCCATGAACCTGAAGATGAAGTCACTGTCAATTCTCTTCCTTGATTTACATTTCTCCAGCATCAATTAAATACAAAATTGAATATTTACAATTAGCCAACAAACTTGATGAATTAAACATTCTTAACAGGCAGGCACATTTCTGGTATAAAAATTCACAATCAAGAATTATTGAGCTGACATCATTAAATATTGAAAAAAAAACTGATGGTATATGAGACTTCATAAATACTTTCTCAAAATTAACAATAAATATATGAATAGAGCAAACTCCTTTGGTAATTTATATATATATATATATATATATATATATATATATATATATATATTTTTTTTTTTTTTTTTTTTTTTTTTTTTTTTTTGTATAACTTTCTAGTACTGTAAATACCACTATCCATAAAAAAACATACTCACCTTAATGGAGCTAAACGCCGTGTTGCAAATTTCTTTTCATTTTTAACCAATCTCTTCCTGTCTTGACGTGCCCTATTTCTCAGTGTTCTGTCCCTCAGGACATCCAGGTACGCAGGAACACTGTAAGAGCATGACTCAGTTCAAAGTGAAAATGTAAGTAAAGGCATCATGTTTACTGAATGCTACCTAAAGGAAAAGGGAAAGGGAAGGGAAGGGGAGGGGAGGGGAGGGAAGGGAAGGGAAGGGAAGGGAAGGGAAGGGAAGGGAAGGGAAGGGAAGGGAAGGGAAGGCAAGGGAAGGCAAGGCAAGGCAAGGCAAGGCAAGGCAAGGCAAAGGATGGGGAGGGGAAAAGGAAGAGGGTGGAAAAGGGAAGAAGATAGGAAGGGGAAGAGGATAGGAAGGGGATGAGGATGGGAAAGAAGATGGGGAAAAAGGAAGAGGAAGAGAAATAAGATGGGAAAAGGGAAGAGGATAGGAAAAGGAAGAGGATGAGAATGGGAAAGGGTAGAGGAAGGGCTGAGGAAGAGGATAGGAAGGGATGAGGAAGAGGATGAGAAGGGGAAGAGTGTGGGAAAGAGAAGATAAGAAAGGAAATATGATGGGAAGGGGAAATGGAATAGAAAAGGTAAAAGGACAAGTAAATGTGAAAGGGCAAACCCAAGGGCAAGGGAGAAGGTAGGGGTAACTCAAAGGAAAGTGATGATAAACAGAAACGCATAAAGTAGAAAGGTGAGAAGAGAAAGAGTGACAGAGAGGAATGGAGGTCACATCACCTCATGTCAGGGACATAATGAAATTATCTATTAGGCCAAAGTTGTACACGTTTTGATGGGTTTTCCTACAATTCTTTATAGTGTACTGAAAATTCACAAAACCTCACATAATGAAAAAGAGCCTTACATTTGAATTCTACAAATCATTCACTCTATCTCAACTTACAGCTCAATTTTTCTTTCTCTATCCCTTTCCTTAATGCGCTTCTCCCACATGGACTTCTTGTATTTTTTCATTCTTTCAAGTTTTCTTTGCTTTTCTGTCTTCTTGTGACTGGTTTTCTTGATTACTGGTTCTTCAACCTGCCAAAAATAAGACAAGTATGATCAGTTAAGATTGCCAAATATTCCTACTAGTTAAATATGATACACATGTTTGCTTAAAAACACTCTAACAACAGGCAAAAACTTCCACAGATCCTTAAAGACATCTATGACAATATCATAGCATCTGGCTAAACTCAAAGTCATCCCCAAATCATAGGTAGAAATAGGCTTTAAGAAATTGATAACTAGAATAGAATAGCAAAGCCAGTGCATGCAAAGGTAATGATTAGACACAGTATACCATGTACAGTGAAGGTACACCTAATAATTACATAAATGTACCAATATAATTTACCTCCTCCTCTTCCTCCTTTTGGTCGCCCTTCTTGTGCTTCTTTCCACCCCTTCTGGTCTTTTTCCAAGTCACATCTTCTGTCTAAAAAAATAAAATATATATATATATATATAAACAGAAAAAATATTAAACAGTAAAGCCTAGCTTACTCTTTTATCCCTATTAATCCACTGGCAGTAGATGAAAGTAATAAAATTATTATTGCTATTATTATTATCATTACTTTATGGACAATACTAACAGGAATAATAAAACTTTTCTTTATGAAAATTCAAGAAACAGTAAAAAAAAAAAA
>NC_061827.1:10584750-10639750 GCF_019202785.1 Penaeus chinensis | reverse complement strand
AGAACCGCGAATGCATGTAGAGGAGCCAAAGGCGTCAGTGGCATCATCTGTGCGCGCCAAGCCAGCGGCCATGGCTGGCTCCTCCAACCCTCCATCTTACTCATTACTTGAGCACACAGCAAATGTCGAGCTCGCCTTGATGATGCATGAATTACAATGAATATGTATACATAATCGCGTACAGTTGATTGAATAGCGGGGTCAAATGGACGCGTTGTTAAGGCGTTATGGTTGGAGGGAGGAGCTGTGCAGGCCAGGGAGGCGTTTCAAATAATGTCATTACTTTGACAGTTTGGACCTGAAGGCTGCAAGATAACTATTTACTGAAACCCTTAGCGTGAATTTCGGTAATTTATTGTTAGGAGCATTACTGGCTTACGAAACTTAATGGGATCTCTGACCAACTTCCATATCCTATTTTATCTGTTTGTTTGTAAATGTAATTAAAGATTTTTCAGCTAAGATATATATATTATATATGTATATACTTTGTTTATTTTTTATTATAATGTTGTTTAAAATACTTTACATATGTTTGTTTCTCAAAATTTTCATTTTAATGGTCAAATTATCTTCATTGAAGTTGTTTTGCCTTCATTTTGTGATAGCAGTTTATCAGACATTTATGTATGGATTTGTGTAAAGAATTCCCTAAGCATACAGAAATATCAGAAATTTTCAGTAAAGTTTAAATAACTCATTGCTATAACTGCTTATTTTTTTAGTTGTTAATTGTTGACATTTCTGTTTTTTTTTATTGTTTCTGATGACAATTGCTAATACAAGATTTTCCATTAAACACCTAAATTACAGTAGTAGGACTACTTTTTTTTTGAACTAACTGTTTTAATTCTGAAATTGATGTTTCAAAAATACCTTATAACATTATTATTCATGTAAAGTTTCCCTGAATATAAAGTATATAATCATTGTATCTACTTCCTGTCCTGCTTGTAGGTATAATATCGGTGTAACTACATAAACTGCCTTGGTTTTAAACCTTATAGACTTTTTAGTATGTTTACTGAAGTGTTTTTTTCCCAATTAGAATTATAATGATATGTAATTTACTGTGTTTGAATTGATTAGATTGAATACCAGTTTCAGTACTTAGAAACAAATAATTGGTATAGTGATGAAGATTGTCTTGCCAGAATGTATGTAGTGAAGGCTTGTTACCCTTGTGGTGGTGTGTGCTAAAAGGTTCAAAGATTCTTGAACACAGTGCCATTCAAATTACCACCAATATCATCACTATAGTTGTTTCTGCAGCTTTTGTCTGGAGATTTTACATCAAACATTTAGGATATGTAGGTTTATTTTTGACAACCCTAGATATTATATATAATGAAAACTGATTTCCCTTCAACTTAATACAAATTTTGTAATATTGGCTACAGAGTATGGATAGCCTATGTGTATGCTTTGTATACATATTTGTTCTATGTATGTGTGATGTGTGGGTGGGTGTGTTTTGCGTGCATATTTTGATATCAATGAAATAAAAGCATGTATGTTATTTTTATGAATTTTACTCGGAGTATTCCTTGTGGTAATCAAAGAGAATATTTGCAGTTGTACTTTTCCTCTAAGCAATATCCATGAACTCACTTTTTACAGAAATTCTTCAAGGCATTTTATAAATGATTTCAAATTGTGTGACTCAGACTTAAACTATCCCTCCCCTCCCCAGATTATCAACAGATGACTTGCCTCTAATAAGACCACCAAAACATCACATGCTTGCTCACATCACTGGGGGTCTAACCAGCCTCTATGATATTGTGAAACGGACAAAGAAAGAAGAACCTGAATCAGAAACAAATGTAGACAGTAGTACCAGTGATGCACAAAGCAAAAAAGATGAAACAGAAAGTACTCAGAATAATGGACACACAGACAATAATGATGAGTGCAGTGAAAACCTCAATGATATTGAAAAGTGCATTGAGGAGAACAACACAGAGAAAGATTTGCAGAATGACTCGAAAGATGGAGAAGGGGACAACACAGACCAGAAGGAAGAGGATAGTCAGAATGAGAAGAAAGATGATGAAGGAGGAGGGGAAGATGAGAATATAAGTAAAAAGGACACAGATAGCAAGAAAAATGATACTGGGGATGAGGAGGAAGAGGAAGAAGGTAAGAATACCCCAATTTTTACCTATTTATGATTATTTGTAGCTTGGATTAACTTTAGTCTAATTATATTTTGCATCATGATTATCAACAATTTAAGTTGCTATGAGTTGGTGTGCCCTTCTGGCACTGCCCAAAGTTAATATTGATAGGGGACCCTATCCCCAACACCTTCTGACAAACATTGTTTTCAACTTAGTATGCATGACAAGATAGAGCTGAAACTCAGAGCACCATTTGTTTGCAGATTATTTCTTGTACTGACGACTGCAATTTTCTGTCCTTTATATGAACATTTTCCTCTAGTGTAGTGCATCCATTCAGTAAAGATTAACCCATTTATTTATTTTGTGTGTCCATGTATAGTTTTTGTAAATGAAGGCTTTGGACATACATTTGCATGCAAATACAATATTATATTCTGTTATAATATCAAGAAGTCTACTTTTATGAAATTAAAACTTCAGTATGAACAGAAATCTCAGATATAAATATGAATAATCTGGCAGTTTTGCCAATTGCAAGACAGTGTCTGAGCATAAATCTGTTGAATTTGACATGTGTGGCTGAGTGATGCCAACAACAGCATTCAAATGATTTCAGTGTGAAGAAGGGAGCTTCAGTTGGAAGCCAAATTATAAATTTCCAGTAAGCATTGCAAATTATAAGCTGGCTATTGAATTTTAAGCTTTATTTTATATGTTACTTATGATTAGTAATTAGTTGGCTAATTTTGTTAACACATAGATGGCACCACGAGAGCTTAGTCACCAAGGAGTCAATGGCTAATCCCTGATCTCACCTGTTTGCCCCTTTTTCTTGGTTTTCTGAAGCATATGAATTTATTTTTCTTAAGGATTGTAATTTATACATTTTATTATTTATTTATTTATTTATTTATTTAATTTTGTTGTTAATTATATCATTATAATCATAAAGCAGATAATAACAATAGTATAGTTAATAGCATTAAAAAGAAAGCTCTTGAAAAATCAAGGAATGGAATAGGTCAGGTAGGACTACCAATTGGTTATCGAGTGCGTATGGAAGCCTTTATGTGTAAACAAAATTTTCAATACAAATCTACAGTGGATTGTGCAGTTACTGAGCACTAATGTGCTAACTTACATGTTCAGTAATGACATATATTAAACCACCTTTACACTAATTAGTTCATAATGCAATAAGAGAAAATCTGCCAGTATAATATTCAGTTTTGTAGAGCATCTGTAACTGAGAGACAGTCTTAGATATTGTATCAAAATGCATTAAACAACTGCTACTTATTACTCCATCATTTTAGAAGCCATTTTTAATGTATTTAGATAGGTTCATCTTTTGATTGCTGAAACTTTGTTCAGTGTGAGTGGAAAAAAAAAACTTCTTACAAATTACTGTTGTGTAAGTAAAGCTCTGTTGCTTTTGATGAAATAATCCTACAAAATCAACATAAACTCTTGGGCTATAGAAAATTTGTGAGGAAGAATAAGAACTTCGAAATTTATATCTGATACATATTTACAAAATGATTATTATATCTCAACGTTTACTGATTATGTATTATAATTACTTTTGAATGGATTTTCATACTTAAAGGATGTGTTGTTCCCATCTTTTCTTTTTACTCATAATTCTTCCTCTTTCTTTTAGAGACAACTCCATACACAGATGAAGAGGGTGAATTTTCTCCAGAGAAAGACATGCCACCTCTTGCAGGTCGCTACAAATACACCCAAATTTTAGGGAGAGGCCAGTCGGCAATTATCATTAAAGTGTTGGTAAGTACTTCTGGATATTTTGATGAGTTTATTAGTGTACTCATTTTTAGTGTTATTCCATACTGAACATCTTCATCTTTGCATTGGCACACTAAAACTCTGATCACTGACCAGGCTTGGATCATGTTAGTTTACATCTTTGCTTTTGTCAAATTTACCAAAAGTTTTTATAGGACCAAATAAAAAATTTGCAGGTGAAAATATTCACAGATACGGTAATTTTTGCACAAAAATATGCGTCCAGAGTTTTGTGGAAACATTGACTGACCAACTGTCACTAACCAACTTGCAAAGGACTGATTTATAGAGTTTTTGGATATTTATTCACTTAAAATCCCCAGCTATTATACTATTACCATTTCTGAAAAGAAAGTATTTTTAAAGGTTTCTTCCCTGTATCAAAAACTGCAGGCCTGTTTCTGACCAGCACACTGACTCCAAGCCTGTGCCTTAAACACGCTGACAGAATGACACAGTACAAAAACAAATTCAGATTCAAATTGTTTAATTTCACCAAGTAAATAGGTGCGTAATTTGCTTTAGTCAAAAACATAATGCAGTGATTAAAGCACTTCAGGATGATCAAAAGAATCCACTAATTAGTGATCTTTTAATTAGTAATATTCAGTATAAGGGGTACAATATTACAGCATTTTGGGTCAAGTTTATCTGACTATTGGCTTCTTAGCAAATACGAATGTGACTAATGTCTCATTTTGATCCGAATGTTACAAGTGATGATGCACAACCAATCCGGTTAAAGCTGGTCAGTACTCAATTTGCTCTTACTAACACTGACAACGAGGTGAATCATGCTGTCAACACGTTTTGAAGTCATGTAGCTCTGTCTTTTCTTAGATGGTTGCTCTGAAGGTAGAGGTATGTTCAGGGGAACAATCTAGATAAGTATTTGGATTTTTTAAAAATATCAGTATCCTTTCTAAAAGCGGACCCTCTTGGTAAGTGGAATGTCCAGTAATGAAAAAAACTTATGTATTTCAGATACATTTGTATTTAAAAAATTAAACCAGGTTTTTTAGTAATCATAAAAATCTAGTTTATTTATGCCTATTTTTATTGAAAATGTGGTAGTTTTAAAAACATTAATTTTTTTTATTTTGAAATAAACTAGAAAGACATAAGTTTTTTTACTAATAAAATCCACTTAAAAGAAAGGGGTTTGATTTTAAGCGTCATTTTAATTTTTGTCAAGTTGTTTTCCACTCTAATATGCATGCTTTTGGGTGAGACACGTACATTCATTAGACAGATCTGGGTTCCCTACTTTTCTTAGTCCACACCTGTATTTTTAACCTGCAATGTCAAATGTATTACTGGAAACCTTTTTAAAAGCGCTCATTTCAGACTCTTGAAATGGTACAAGTATAATAGCTGGGGATTTTAAGTGAATAAATGTCCAAAAACTCACTCGGTCAATGTTTTTCAGAAAACACCAACGGAAAATAAATAAATCATTGTATCTGTGAATATTTTGCTTGCAAATTGTTTATTAGGTCCTATAGATTCCATTTAATATTTTAGTTTGACAAAGAGAAAAATAACCTAAAATGGTCAGGGTATTAGTGCATTCTTTTGCCATCATTAGTAGGAGTATGAGGATTACCATTATCATTACCATTTTTCTTATGATACTTATTTTCTTTATTTATAATTCATGTATAATTGTGTATATTGTCATCACCATTAGTATTATAGTTATTATTGTGGAACTTGTTATTGTTGTTGTTATTATTATTATTATTATTGTTATTGTTGTTGTTGTTTTTATGTTTAGGATTCTTTATTGTAATTCTTATTTATTTATTTTCTTATTTATTGTAATTTTTATTTATTGTTATCATCATCATCATCCCAATTATCATTATGATCATTATCATCATCATTATTATTATTATATTATTATTATTATTATTATTATTATTATTATTATTATTATTATAATATCATCATCATCATTGGTATTATTGTTATTATCATTGGCATAGGTATTATTGTTGTTGTTGTTGTTGTTGTTGTTGTTGTTATAATGAAGTTCTCATTTCCAGGACACATTTCACAAGGACCGGCCGCTAGCTATCAAGGTTTTGCACAGAGTCTACAAGCCCATAGGTTCTCAAGAAGCTGACATTCTCCTTGAGCTCCAGAGGGCTGATCCCTGGTTACATGTTCCCTTTGCAAGACTTCTGGTAAGTGGAGATTTAACGAGTACAGATGTTGATATGAATTGTCTGATGATTGTGAAACTAATGTGTTCTTCAATGTATATATGAGTAGTTTAGATGATAGTATTTATGATATTGATTACTATTATTATTACTGTTGTTATTATTAGTTGTATTATTATTGTAATTATGTTTTCATTTCATTTTCAGAATCAATTTTTATATGGTCCCCACTACTGTCTGGTATTTGAATACCTGAGTCCTACACCTCTCTATACACATTATGATCAACGAGATATCCGGGAAGTCACTGCTTTGCCTCATATTCGGGACCTGACTGTTAAGCTTCTTACTGTTCTTGGCTTTCTCTACAAGCAGAATGTTATTCATGCAGACCTGAAGCCTGAAAATATACTCCTTAAAAATGGTTAGTAAGAGACTTTGCTGATTTTGATTTAAAAAAGAAGGGAGGGGATATATTGATGTAATCTGGGTATCAGAAATTACCATCTAATCATGCAAAATGTACATTTATATTCTTAATCTTTTCAGAGGAAGATTTGTCATCATTAATGGTGGTTGATTTTGGCAATGCTCTCCGTAACACAGATGAAGAACTCTCCCTATATTACTCAGATTTTGAACTACAAACCTTACTGTATAGAGCTCCAGAAGTTATCTTCGGAATGAAATTTAGTCTAGAGGTATGTATGTCTTTTCTTTTCAGTTGACATATTCTTCCTTTCTTTATGCAGGCAGATTTTCCTGGTGCTTTATTTTTGCCTCTATGGATTTTTTGTAAAATTAAGAAGACCACTCATTTTTGTCAAGTAGTTATACATAGACCCAGTTACATCTGGTTGTAATGCATGAGAATTTTACTTTTACAAATTTTCTTGGTCTTTATATGTCTTTCTGAGATGCTTGATCTTAGATGTGATTTATTTCCATACAGGTAACATGGTATTTTTCTTCAATAGGTCGATATGTGGAGTTTAGGTTGCCTATTAGCAGAGTGCTACTTGGGTGAACCTCTCTTTATGGGCAAGTCAAAGAAGGAAATTTTAAACAAGGTATGTCTTTGTTTCAGACTGTATTGTTTTCAGGAGGCTTTGTTTATTACTACTGTATTTTATTTGATATTTATTATCATGATTATTATCATGATCAAGTACATATTGTAAGAAAGGTAACTTCAAAGCAGTAATGGCCATAAAATTCAGTTTTGATTTTTCTTATGTCAGCATTATTTCTATTTTATTTATTTAATTTACATGTATATACATGTATATATTATATATATATATATATATTTATATATATATATATATATATATATTTTTTTTTTTTTTTTTTTTTTTTTTTTTTTTAATTATATATATATATTTTTTCTAGATTACTGGGTTACTGGGACCATTTCCACGTGAATTTAACGATGGAGAGTATGCTGAGGAATTTGCAGACTTCATTGGCAGGCCACTGTCTCGATACCAGAGGGTGGAAAATCTTCGCAAGAGGTTGAACGATTGCAAGGATTCTACCTTCCTTATGCTTATAGAGAGACTACTCACATATCTGCCAGGTATGCAGTGGCTCAAATATTACAAGGAAAGAATAATGAAATGGACCTGAGTTGCATTTTGAAAAGATTCATATCATTATTTATATCCGTTGTTTTTATCAGTTTTGGTTGCTATGATAGCTGTAAAAGTTATGCAGGGATAGATAAATAGAATATCTATATATACACACACAGCCAATGGTAATGAATACTATATGAATGAAACTATTAGTATGTTTTTTAATATTGCATGAAGTATTAGTGGAAAAGCATTACATAATGAACAAGGAGAATAGCTAGATGACCCATTAGTATTTATAGAGTAATAATGAATACTCCATCTATAAAGATGCATTTAGAGTATTAATTAATACAGTAAATAAGTTCTGTAGAATATATCGCAATATAGTAACTAAAGACAAAAAAATTATTAATTCCAGACCGGCGATTCACCCCCTTTGAGGCTGCATGTCACCCATTTGTAGCATGCTCGACGCCATTTTTATACCTCACACCTTCTCCAGGTATGTGTATTACATTCTCACTCATTACCCATATAATAGAAATTAACAATATATGCAGTGCCTGTTATAGATATAGGTGATAAAAGTATATCAGTATATTTCATTGATTGCTTTGAATATCTTTTCTTATTGTTATATTTTCTTCTGCAGGCTACATAAGGTACCCAACTATACTTCTAGATATGTCTACTTATCCATATTTACCTGGTCTCCCTGATGATGATGATGATGACTCTGCCTCAGCTCATGGCAGAAAGAGATTAGCTTCTTTTTCTAAACACAAGAGACCAAATCCATCTCAAGGGCAAGGGAATCTAAAGGACAAAGATCAAGGAGCTCTAAATTCTGGAGGAAATTCTGGTCCTGGGTCAAACACTGGCAGCAAGACAGCAACACGGTCTGATGTGAAAGAGACACTAAAATCCATGGGATTAAGATGTGAGGACTTTACTATTAGTGTTTATTCAAAGGAGCAGGCTCATGCCATATTAAGGAGGCAAGGTGTTGAGGTAACTGCTAACAATGTCCCTTCTAGAGAAAAGTTTGCTACTGCTAATGCAAAGGGTTTCAGAAATACTAAGTCTTTTGAGGTTCCCAAGTCAGTTTCAAACATGAGAACAGTCAGTGCAGCAAATCGTCTGAATGCAGGAGCACAGTTTCAAAGGGAACTAAAAGAGGATGATGATGATGATTGTGTTATTTTAGATCCCCCAGAAATGCCCAGGCCTGTGCAGCGTTTCCCACAGCAATTTCAGTTAATGGGCACAACAGTGCAAGTGAATCGAGGAGCCAAGCGTCCCAACAGACCACTTGTTAACCAACCTCAGGCCAAGCGATCTAATGCCAGACCTATGCAGTATTATCGCCAAGAGCACAATGAAGAGTACAGTTCAGAGGCATCAGTTCAGGATACTTTAAAGAGGCTGAAGAACTATAATATTTCCATTACTTGCAGACGAAATGCTTCAGGAATGAGACCACAAGGAGGCCCAATGGATAGTGAATCTGATATGGATAATGATAGCCATATGGATTCTGATGATGAGGAGGATATGACAAAGTATTTGGAATGTCAAATTGGTGAAATTGACGAGCCTCCACCACCACCTGAAGAATTATTTGATGAGGATATTGACATTGATTGTGATGACAAAGATGATGTAGATTACAATCCAAGGGGCAAGAAAAAATCTAAAAAGAGCAGATCACCTCGGAAGAACAAAAAAACACCAGGAGATGCAGGATCTACTGGCAAAGTATCAAGCCTGGACTCTAGTGTGGAAGAGATTCCAGAAATTAATACAGATGCTCCATTGGAGGAACTAGATGATCAGCAAATGTCTTCACAGCCAGATGATGAGGAGAAGGACCCACTGGCAGAAGAAAATGAAGATCAAAGAGAGCTAAGAGAAATACTAGAGAATGCTGCAAATATTGAAGAAGAGCAAACCAGTGATAATCCCCATGAAGTTACAGAAGAAAATGCTGAAGAAAGTAATGCTGAGGATCAAGAAAGTAAGGTAGAAGAACCTGCTGATGAAAATATCGGAGATCCAGTTGAGGAAAATATTAAGGACCCCAATGAAGAAAATGTTGAAGATGAAAGTAAGGGAGAGGATAATATATTAGGAGAATTTGTAAGCACAGGTGAAGAAATATCTCCACAGCCAAAAGGGCCTGGAGCTGAAGATGAGGAAGAAATCGATGAGGAGCTAGAGAAAGAACTCCTTTGTGGGGACATTGGTGAAGGTGAGGAAGGTGAAATGGAAGAGGATCTGTAAATAAAGTTCATTTAAATAAAAGCAGTTACCCCTAAAGCTCATACAGGCAGTAAATTACTGTTTACATTACCTGGAATGTTAATTACTAAAATTACTATTGAATATCTAATTGATTTGTAAATGTAAATTTACAAGAATAGCATATCCAGAGTGATGGAAGTGAATCTCTTCTGAGGCACAAGCTTCACCAGCCGTGATTTTATTAATGGCCCTTTGTGTGGAGTTTCTGTTGAACTGTTTTGAGATTAAATGGTACAAGGTTTAAATGCCTGCTGCAGTGTGGGTAAAAGCATCTGTGAAGAGTGGTTAGCTCGAGTTCTAAATTGATCTCTGCAGTTACAAAGGGGACAATAATTACAGCACCTGAAAGTACAAGGAGCCTGAAGACTTGGGATTGGCATGGAACTAACAGAAATAGTTAACTTTACTTCGTGTTCACCAGGCTTTGGTAGAAGCTTAATATTCATTTGCCAACAAAAACATGTTTAATGCAAATTGCGTATGAAATAATACTGAAAAGTGTAAATATAAACTTTTCCTGAAATGTAAACTAAAAAAAATGTATACAGACAAATTGGTATCGTATTAGAACTTCCAGTTGAATAAGTAAATTTTTATTTTATTAAATTTGAGGTTCTCATTGTTGGGGCTGGATTTTCATATGAATATTTTACTCTTCAATTTCTATATCTTTTTTTTTTTTTTTTTTTTTTTATGTATGTATGTGTGCGTGTAACAACAATCTAACTGACAACCACAATAAATATGAACATATACACACACAGACTCAAACACATTTACAGTATGTGTACATTAAATTGTACTTTGTTCTCTATATATTTTTTTCTCTGTTTTAATGAAGCATTTAGTGTTGGTCTTAAATTCTCTTGCATGCTTTAGACAAGCATAATGAAGGATGTCATCCTTATCAAAAATAGTAATAATAGCCATCATTGAAGGTACTCGGAGCTGGTGAGTGGCAGATTTTGGAAGGCAGAGCAAAGGCAGTTCCTGGAGTCTGTTAACTAAGTTTTGAATAGTCAGAATTAAAGTTCTTAGCCATTTTCCTCCATTGATCTGAGGGAAACAATTAGTCAATTTGGCCCCCCAGTATAGAGCTTTGGTAAGGCTTTTTGTTGTCGTCACATTGATGAATATTTAGCCATAATTAGAGGGGACCCAATTCCTGATTGTTTAGCTTTAAGACAGTAAAAATACAGCTGTGTTCTCTGATGAACTGCAGTCAGTGATCAAGGCTGCATTTGTTGCTGAAACTTTGTACTTTCTCAGAACTTGTAATTATTTTGCAAGAGACTGAAATAGAGGGTCATTAATTTAATATTGACATGTGTAAAAATATTTAATAGTGTTATGTGACATCAGGTTGGAATTGAAAATTGTCACATAGTTTTAGTGCATATTCTTTTACACCAGAGTTATTTAGATCCAGCCTCTTGCCAAATTTCTGTAAATGTATTTGATGGAGATAATTTGAATATTCGAAAATGGAAAGCATTTTATTTATACCTCTAATCAGTAGAGAAAATAAATAAATAATAGAGTTGGGAAAAAAAAGGAGTTAACCTCTTGTGCTATATAAGTTTCAGACTGAAAAAGTAGAAATAACAAACAATGGTACAAAGAATATCACACTTTAATCTAAAAAACTGATACACGGCACTGTCTTTAAAGCATTTAAATGAATAGTAATTGGTTCTTAACTAAAAACCAGGAGAGAGAATGGTAAGTTTTTCATAAACTAAAGTGCTGACCTAGAATAAATACTGATATGTAATTGAGGAAGATGAATTAAAGAAAAGAAATATGTTCTTGATCAATGGAGAGCAAGTTTCTAAGATCAAGGAATAAACCTGAAAATCTGAAATATGGTTGTTCTTTTATATAAAGTTTAAGGGTTATATTACTTTGTCTTTAAATGGAAATGTGTAATATGCAAGTTTTTACATAATTTTACCCAACCTCCTGATCCCATGAACACTACTAACTCCTCCTCAGTGCCTACTGTCAGCAGTACTACTTCACTCCACAGCCTCTTTCACAAGGCCCCATCCTTCTACTACCCCCACTCCTACAAACCTTTTGAGTACTTTGTTTAGCACAGCTAAATGGGGTCAATAGTTTGTGACCCCCTCTACAGCCCCTTACTCTGACAACATTCTCCTCTTTCAGCAATGGCTTTCAAAACAAGCCCCCCTCCCCACCAATCCATTGCTCGTTCTTGGTGGGGGGTGGGGGGGGGGCAATGTCAGGAATCACCCCCTACTTTGGTTTTTAGCCCTCGCCTCAACTAATTTTGCATGGTCTTTTATTCTCCTTTTCAACTTATCCTAATTGTTAAACTCATTTTCGCCGTTTTCGCCATAGATCTTTATCAGTGCTTCCTATTTCCTTTACTGCTTCCCATTCTAGCAACAATTACCTTATACTATACCCCATCAGCTTCCCTTCTCTACCCTTTTCACTACCATACCATCCTTTAGAACTGTTTAACCAATAACATTACTCTAATCATTAACTCGTTCCAAAACCTTTTCGTTACTCTTAATTTACCATGGCGCCAAATGACCTTTAATGTCTTATAGAACTTCCTTACCTGGGGGCTTTGCCCCCCAAGCCTCATGTCATCACTATATTTTGAACACGCCGCTAATGACCTTAGATGTGGCGCGGTAGAAAATTTTCAATAAATAATAATAAATACCAAGGGAAAGTTTCCTTCCACAGCCGCTTCGATCGCTCCCGCCTTGTCAAAAGTACATCCGCATCCTGAGCTAATGCATTATCTAATCTGACTGACTTCACTGACAAACCCATTCATGCTTAGCCTCAACCATCCCTTAATACATGTGCCGGAACTGTATCCATCATTAGAGGCTGACCTCCAATTAATCGTGACGATTATCTATCACTTGATGGAATAAAGTGGATGACTTTGGGGCAGAATGTGAGACCAGCTTGTTCCAATAACCTGAAAGTACTTGTAAGGAAAAATATTTTTATAATTCTAGTATCGAGAGTACTTAAATTGTATGAGGTGATGTTGTATCATATAAATATTTGCATTTACCCACTGTTTGTACAAAGGTTATGTTGATTGGTTCATTGTCGGGAAGAAGCATAGTTGTGCATGAGAGAAGACACACATCGCATTTTGCTTCTGCATGACCATGTGTGGTTACCCTCTCAACCAAAGCCTCGCTCACTAGGCGAACGAAGCGTGTTGTCAAATGTGTTTGTCGGGATCTTTCTATACACTTCAAAATTACTGCATGTATGCCATACATCCAAAAGTTTTCCTTTTTACATTGTATGTTGTATGATTTGAACACTTTTATATTAACTTGGCTAACAAGAACTTCATATGTAAAACCTCTATTAAAATCTGATAACACTATCCGAGGTGACAACTACCATTACTATCTTTACCCCCCCCCCCCCCCCCACAATCCCATGCCCGTTGATATCGTGGCTTGGCACAGGAGACGGGAGCTGAGGCCCAATTTTGGGGATTGCCTCTACCTTGGGCTTCACTTCCGGGCTCAGCCAGGTTTGCAAGGTCTTTTTTCTCTCCCGTTTCTTCCTTTTCCTTCTCTTCCCTACATTTTTTAGGTATACTATGGCCAATTGTGAAGAATTTGTACCCTTATCGCCTCACGCCAGTCCATTCCAAGTCACCTATCCCTTCCTCTCCCCCAACATCCTCCACTCCATCTCTTCCTCCTCCAGTCTTCTCCATTTTCTGCCCCCCCCCTCCCTTACTACTACTCTTCCTCATTACTGTCCTTCCTTCCGCAGTACTACTTCACTCAACACCACTCCCTTGTCCCTCTATTACTCCCACCTCTGCAAACCTTTTGTGTACTCTTTTTAATCCAGCCCATTGGGATCGATATGTTGTGGTCCTACAGGCCCTTACTTTTGACAACGCCCTCTTCTTCCAACATTGTCTCCAAAAACAAGTAAACAAAGTTCTTGCTTTATCACAATTGCAATCGAGTCCCAAGCATTATCTACCCTGACTGACTTCACTGGCAAACATATTCTTGCCTCACCCGTCCCTTACCCCTCCCCCCCCGATCGCATGCCCGTTGACATCGTGGGGGTATAATAGTGGGGACTGAGGTGCAGTGTTAGGGATCAATCAACCTTAACCAACCCTCGGGTCAACCAATTTTCCACTTTTAAAGGTGTGAGACCCATGCTGAAACTATGAACGTGGGTGACCGTTGACAAAAAAAAAAAAAAAAAAATGTTTTCATTGTGTCATGTATAGAGGGACCACTTAAGAGACCAAGCCCCTGGCTCCCAAATGTCTAGCTACGTCCCCGGCTGCAAGTATAGGGTTTGTGTCAAGGTGGAATCCACGTTTGATGTACGCCGTGTGATATTTAGATGCCGCATTGCGCAACGACGCCGATCATAATTAGCCAATATCGGTTATGGTATCTGTTTTGTATTTAAGAAAGTTTATAGTAGTAATAGCAAGTGGTGTACCAACCAATCCCTAACTGCGCACTGTAGTAAATTTTTGCATTTTTAAATAGAACAAACATGCAAGGTGCCGTTGGTTAATTAATTCTTGTGTTGTCTTCTGAGAAAAATTCGCTGACGTTTCGCTGGTTTTATGAACACTGCACTCTGGAACCTGACTAGATTATGTTAGACATCGTGGCCAAGGATAAGAGACTATAAAAATTATCCTTAGTGTTAACCACGTTTCAAGTACAAATACTTAATTTGATGAGGGCTTTGGGGACAAAAAAAAATGACAACGAAACTAGGGGATCATTATTCTTATCAATAGCCATGTGGTCCTGTGGTGAATAAGAAGGCAGAACATTAATATGACTAATCAAAATATCTATAGGCAGTGCAGACAGAAATTATGAAGGTAATGCTTCATTTGAGACCGCAGTTTTAGTCTGTTGACCCGATCGTCAAGGCAATGATAAGAGTTCAGTTCAGAGTTTGGTTCACAAGACTTGGCATTGTCTCTATAAAATGCCAATATATCAAATGTTGATACTTGCCTGAACTTTCTGACCATACCCTGATTCTGCACACATTAATTTTACAATCTCCTTCATTATACACTTAAGACTAACATTAGTACTAGCCGCAATATTGTTCAGACAGATATTGCAAGTCACTACATAGAGAAAGAGTGCATTAACTTGCTATTAGCATTATTTGTTTCATTCTCTTAAGTCTTATATTGCCCAAACAGAACATAGAGGTTAAATAAAAG
This sequence comes from Penaeus chinensis, assembly GCF_019202785.1. NCBI lineage: Eukaryota > Metazoa > Arthropoda > Malacostraca > Decapoda > Penaeidae > Penaeus > Penaeus chinensis. The sequence goes on along the minus strand of NC_061827.1, from coordinate 10,624,515 downwards.
AGGTAACATCATTATCGGGAGTGCTAAACTGAAACCTTTCGCGGGTCAATTTTCTTTATGGGCTATCAAATGTACTTAGGTCTACATGGCTTTCCAGGATGAGGGCATTACAACTATTTGTACCTGTGTGTAAAGCATGCTGTATTTAGTAGATTTTTTTTCTGGTCACCCCGCGGCCCACCAGTTTGACACCCCTGGACTAAGTTACTGCTTTCAGTGTACAGGCACTACAGAAATGCAGAAAGATGATATATAGTTTGCAGACTGAGGAATCACGACTTATGTATAAAACCTAGGCCCCACCCGCAATCTTCTATCCCTTTGAATTTTCCCCAGATTTAGGGAACCAAACTCCCGACTGGGGAAACAAGAAAAGTGTCTGTTTAGGGAATTTGAGGGCTTCGTGAATTCGTTTGTAGTATTGGACCTAATTTATCAACCAAAAATAACAAATCTAAATGTACAGAGTGCCTATTAGAGCAAGAACTAGCAATTTAGGTACTGTTACGGAAGAAATTCGGACTATGACTCTAACACGTAGTTCGGGACAGGTCATGAACGCAACGGACGCTGACTTTCCCTCCCTGTATAGCTTGCTCGTCAATCGTCAGGCAGTTTCCAATTTCAACACACAAAGTAGACACTATCCTTTCAGGGGCCACTGGAGGACTGTGGCTATTTTGTTACTTTCCACTCGTCCACCATTAGATAAGCTAAAATGAAAAGTACGTTAGATTGTTATAGTTTTGATAATATAAAATATCAGTGTAAATATTTAGTTTCGGGCTCCACTCCTTTTGGACCAAGTCGAGTTTGCTTGAAGGTATCCAGAATAGGAAATTAGTTATCTTTGATAGAAATTCTACCACAAAGTAAGTATTAATTATTTAATTATTTCCATATTTCTGAGTTTCCATCCATGTTTTCTACTGTAGCATTAACTGATTTGTATTAAATAAGTTACTGCTTTCAGTGTACAGGCACTACAGAAATGCAGAAAGATGATATATAGTTTGGGGACTGAGAAATCACTACTATACTTATGTATAAAACCTAGGCCCCACCCGCAATCTTCTAACCCTTTGAATTTTCCCCAGATTTAGGGAATCAAACTCCCTAAAGGGGAAACAAGAAAGGTGTCTGTTTAGGGAATTTGGGGGCTTTGTGAAATCGTTTGCAGTATTGGACTCAATTTATCAACCAAAAATAACAAATCTAAATGTACAGAGTACCAATTAGAGCAAGAACTAGCAATTTAGGTACTGTTACGGAAGAAATTCGGACTATGACTCTAACACGGAGTTCGGGACAGGTCATGAACACAATAGACGCTGATTTTCACTCACTATTCCCTGTATAGCCTGCTCGTCAATCGTCAGGCAGTTTCCAATTTCAACACATATAGCAGACACTCTCCCTTCAGGGGCCACTGGAGGACTGTGGCTATTTTGTTACTTTCCACTCGTCCACCACTAGATAAGCTAAAATGAAAAGTACGTTAGATTGTTATAGTTTTGATAATATAAAATATCAGTGTAAATATTTAGTTTCGGGCTCCACTCCTTTTGGACCAAGTCGAGTTTGCTTGAAGGTATCCAGAATTGGAAATGAGTTATCTTTGATAGAAACTACCACAAAGTAAATAATAATTATTTAATTTTTCATCCTTTCTGAGTTTCCATCCATGTTTTCTACTGTAGCATTAACTGATTTGTATTAAATAAACTGTAAGAAACCTTTACCGCTGCCTTGTAACTTTCTAATATATATATGCTTTATTGCATTTTCGTATTTATTTTCTTGTTTTCTGTGAAATACGGGACCATATATGACAGGGAATTGTGGGTATTCTGGAGTCCTCTAATTGGCAGCACTGCCTCACACACACACACACACACACACACACACACACACACACACACACACACACACACACACACACACACACACACACACACACACACATAGACACACACACACACAATATATATATATTTATATATATATATTAGAACAGAACAGTTCTAGCTCCTTGCTTTGACGTTCTTAGTTCTAAGATGTTCCGAGTCCTGCATGTTACACTTAACAGACCTTTCGTTTATCTGGATCCCATAATGTCTGAAATCCTACTAGTATATCATAAGTTAGAAATATCAATTGTTGAAATGAAAACTGCTTTGGGAGCTCAGACTTCATGTCTTCAGAAAAAGAAAACTGGCCTTACTGCTAGTAAGAAAGGGTTACTTGTCTTTAATCACTGGCGAATTTGTTTTCCTTCTTCCTTCCTTGCATTCAACAAAAAGGAAGTACAATTCTCTTGAAAGTGCCTCGTGCTAAATTTGGAATGAAAGTACTGAATATATATGTATAGCGGGTCATAATTCCTTGTTACTATTACATCCGGTACTTCGTGGTGATATTTTTGCAGTCTGCTTTTGGACATTGCCCTATCTCGGGTGAATCATATTTATAAAGCCATTTTCAGTGGTTACAAAGCAAAATAAATTGGCATCAAAGGTTATACAGCACTATAGAAAGGTGTAGTGAATGATTAAATGTGCTTCATGTCAAAAGTCCTACAGCAGTTCAGGATAGTGTTGAAAGGGGCAAGGAGTGAGAGTAGAGAGGGTGAGTAATTGGGCTAAGGTAGGGATTAACGAGGGTGAAAGTTGTTGAAGGAAGAAGTGTGTGATTCTGTAAGAATGTTCGTAGGGTAAGGTAGGTCATAAGCAAATTGAGAAAGGGAAGTTTACGGGCAATTGGATCACAGAAATGTCAGGAGGGAGATAATCCAAGGAAGGGAATCCAGGGGAAAGCGGCAGGATAATGGGGAAGGAATGGTGGGTGAAGCAGCTGCAGCAGAGGGGAATGGGTTGTGTTAGGAGGGAGTGGGAGGAAAGGGTGTAGGGGGAACGTGAGTAGGAGGAGGATGGATGTCGGCAGTCACTTTGAGTGTAGAGGGAATAGGAGCAGAGAGACTGGAGGGTGGATAAGGTGTAGGCATGTTATCTTGAGTCATAATTAGATAGTCTTCAATGTGGAGTTGGTTGGGGAGGGCTGAGAAACGAAGGTTTTCTTATGAGGAGCAATAGAAGGGATAGACGTTTGAAGGTGACTGGGATGTCTGGATTTAGAATGGCAAAATAATTTGACTGGGAGAGGGAGGGGTAGAAGCGTGTTGAGGAAGAGATACTGGAGATGTAGAAACATTTTGGAAGGGAGGGGTAGAAGTGTGTTGAGGAAGAGATACTGTAGGAGATGTAGAAACATTTTGGAAGGAAGGGGTAGAAGTGTGTTGAGGAAGAGATGCTGGAGGAGATGTAGAAACATTTTGGAAGGGAAGAGGAGGAGCAGAACGAAGGATAGTACTGGAGTAGGGAGTAGGAGAAAAAAAAAAAAACTCGTCGTGCTTCCTGTCTGGAAGCTTAAAATCTGAGAAGTTACAGCAAACGTATAGGTAGGGCAGCCACTATAATACATATTATGGGAGCCACTACAATTGGCACACGTGCGGGATTGTGCAGAGCACCTTGATCATGACCAGATTGGCTACATGGAGGGCAATGGGCTGGCAGTGTTTAGCAGGGTGTCTTAAACGCCAACAATTCTGACTGGGGGAGGTTGATATGGTCGCACAGGGAGGGATTCTCCGCCAACATAACATCGGGGGAGGTCATGTCTACGGAAAGTAATCTTGACAATATTGGTGGACTAATAGCGGCCTGAAAGGGGAATGATGTAGCGTTGTACTGACACTGCATCGTAGTCCACGAGGCAGGCGTTGAGGTTTTCTCCACGATCTAACCAATCCTTGTCGAGGAGATGGAAACACTTCCGATACAAGTATTGAGGGAAGGATGAGGCTGGGCATTAATAGGTTTGTCAGTGAGGTATACAGGAAGGTCTTAAAGTGGGGGTAATAATCCGTGGTTGGAATACGTAAGAAATGTGGTTGGTGTGATGTGGACATAGCGGCGTATTGTGCTGTAGAATCTGCCGGGAATTCCAATATGGCTGGGCACACAGCAAAACCTGATAGATATATAGCGTAGAACAACCAGTTCTGGATCTTACAGACATGGGGATTGGTCGAGTCAATAGACTTATGAGAGATAATAAGTTACAGGAGTCAGTTAAATAGTGAAAAAGGAAGAAGGTAGTGAGTATGTGTTTTAAGGCAAAAATGAATGCGTACAGTTTTGTAGTAGGGACACTGGATTCAGGAGGGAGGGGGTATTTGAAAGTGCGAGTTGGGAAGATTACTGCGAAACCAGCACCGGAGGTGGATTTGGAGTCATCAGTGTAAAAATGAATACTGGAGGAATGGATGGAGACATGGTCAAGGAAATGGGTAAGAAGGACAGAAGGAGGGAATATCTGATTTTGGTGGGTCAGGGAAAACAGAGGATTAAATATGGGGGTAAGGTATAAAGGATCATGGTAACATGAAGATGGAGGAGAGTTTTGCGATATGAGCCCCAAGATATATATATGGGAAAGTATTTGTAAGATTTGGAGAAGGCGGCAAGCTTTTTCTTTAAAGTAAAAGATATGGTCTCGCCAGAACAATTTGGAGTAAAAAATAACGCCAAGGATTTTGTTAGAGGAAAGGTATTGGAGTGGAGCGTCATATAAGAAGAGTGGAGGTTAGGGACCTACACGTGCGCGAGAGAAAACGATGGAGAAAATTTAGAAGTAGAAAAGCAAAAGCCATGGTTAGTGGCCCATGAAGATACTGATGATATTACAGACTGAAGGAATTGGCGGAGATTTGGTATGGATGTGCCAGAGGCGAAGATGGTTAAATCATCAACATATAGTGATGATTGGGCTCCTGGTGTTAAAACTGAGACAGTATCATTAATGGTGCTGAGCACACTGCCTTAAGGGACACCTTCGAACTGAAGGAAGGATGATATGGAAGAGACAATTTTGACCAGGAAAGTGTGTTTGGAGAGATAAGACTTTATAAAGACACCCATGTTTCCGCTTATCCCTAGGGAGGACAATTGTTGGAGAATATGGTACCGCCATGTGGAATCATATGATTTTTCTACGTCAAAGAATGTGGCTAATAAGGATTCATGGCGTACAAATGCAGATGTAATATATGTCTCAAAATTGTCAAGGGAGTCACCTGTACTTCGGGCACGGCAGAAACCAAACTGGGAAAGAGAGAGAAGATTGTGAGATTCAAGATACCACATTAAGCGGAAGTTAACCATTCGTTCCAGTAGTTTGAACAAGCTAAAGCGATGTGTCGGCAATCTTGAGGGAGGGTACCCGATGTATTGGGTTTCAAGAAGGGTAGGATAAGAGTTTCTCGCCAGTGAGAAGGAAAATTTCCTGACGTCCATATAGTTAATATGAAGATGGGAGGTATCGGAACATACGGTAGTGAATACCATCAGGGCCTTCCTAAGTGTTGCGGCACGGCTGTACGGCAGCATTGAGTTCAGAGGAAGACAAGGAGTATTATAGGACTCAGCAGAGGATAGGGTGCAGATGATGGGGGTGTCTTAATGTAAGAGAAGTGTGGAGAAAGGTGAGAACCTCTACAGACCTGACTGAAATAGTTACCTAGTTCATTAGTGACTTGGAGAGGATCAGAGATGAGAGTATCTCGAATATGGAGGGCGGGGGCTGTATAGGGGATGTTTGCTTGATAGTATATGGATCCGACGCTAAACAGCTGAAACTGATGTAGATGTAATTGAGGAAACATAATTTCGCCAGCTATTTGTTTTACTGTTCCGAATTGTACAACGAAGACAGTTGTTTGTAGCGATAACTGTTCAATGTTACACGTTTTAAGCGAAGTGCTTTGGTGCAATCAGAATTCCACCGTGAAACACATTTGGAGGTACAAGTCTTGAGGTTTGAGGAATGGCTGTACATGCAACTCTTAGGACTGTAGCTGTGAAACATTGCATCATATTTGAAATGGACGAGAAGGGATGACAGAGGGGTAAGACTAGTAGAGAGTGAAGTGAAAGTACGCCATTCGGCTCTATCAAAGTACCAAGGTGGGGGATTAGAAAGTGGTACATATGAAGTAGGATAAAGGAAGACTGGAAAGTGGTCTAGAACTGACCAATGGAAATCTAAATGTGTGGGACGACCTGAATTAAGAATAATAAGGTCAGTTGTGAAGAGGAAGCGTTTAAAGGATCGCCCACGGGAGTTGGTGATAGAATCACCACAAAGAGTGTAGCGGCAGTTAAAATCACCAACTACGAGGAAAGGTGGCTGGAGTTGGGAAATTAAAGTTTCAAAGGCAAATGGGGTAGGAAGGGGAGAAGTAGACCGAAATAACTGTAATCCAACGGCGAAGAAAGATGCGAATAACTGTGCATGGGGTAGTGATTTAAAAGGGATGTATGACATATGGTGTTTTCTGATGGATAAGTATAGACGAAACAAAGAGAGTGTGAGGAAGAGACAAAATGATAATTGGGAATTGGCGTAGGAGGATGTGTAACAAAAGTATCTTGAGGGCAGATAATGGATGGGATAAAAGAAAGGATATGACGAGGGTCAGTTCTGTGAGACGGGAAACCACGAATATTCCAATGAAGGAGAGCTATAACTTAGTTGATCTATGAGTGATAACGGTTACAGTGCATGTTGGAGAATTTGAAGGGCAATGAACTAGGGGGTGAGATAAGGAGAGAAGGTGGTGTCAGGAGGTGGAGGATCTGGGGAAGGGCATAATTGAGACAAAGGATTCACATGTGTATCTAGGAGGGAGTGGAAGGGTTAATGTAGGTGGAGCTGGAGCTGGGGGGGATGGGCTGTGTGGGAGGGAGTAGAAGGAATGGGTTGTAGGGGGAATATGAGTAGGAGGATGGGTATCGGCAATCACTTTGAGTATGGAGGGCCGGCTACAGAAAGAGACTTTCCTAGAAGAAAAGTGTTTTGTCAGAGTAAGGAGCTGTAGGCGGATAAAGAAAAATCGATCCCATTCGGCTGGGCTAAATAGAGTATTTAAGATATTTGTGGAGAGGGGGGTGATAGAAGGATGGGGACATGTAGAATTGGGTATAGTGTTGAGGGGGGTAGTATTATGGATAGGTGGACAATAAGGCTGTAAAGTAGTAATAAAGGAGAATGGGGTGATTGATGAAGAAGGTTATGGGGGTAGAGGTGATAAAGTTGAGTGTGTTGGGAGAGAAGGAATGTCTCCTGGAGTGTTGACTTGGGTGGATAATGTACTAGTAGGCATTGAAGAGGGGGTTGTAGTTGAATTGTTCAGAGTTATGGTCAAAGCCTCATACCCTAATAAGGGTATAACGTCTGTATTATTAGCCATGGTAAGCTTAGAGTATGTTGGGGAGAGAAACAGTCCACCCCTCAGGGTCCCCTTGAAGGGTAAGGGCTAGACAACTAAAACAGGGGAATGCCGTACCCATGGCTCCCTCAGGCCGTTCAAGACTGGCCCAAAGTCAGCCTTTCATCCTTTCAGCACGGCTCTGAGGAAGTGGATAGTAGAAGGGGGGAAAAGGGAGGGAAAAATACATTGCAAAATTAGTTGAAGTGAGAGCTGAGTTCCCAGTCTTGGCCTCCTAATCCCCCCCACGACAACAACGGGTATGGAAATGGGGGTGGGGTACAAAGAAGAAAGAGGGAGAGACTGACCATGAAGAAGTGGTGATTGAAAATTCCAATATTTGAATGAGCATAACACTATTTATTGTTCTTTGGTAGTTTCACTTCAATGTACTGCGAAATTTGTTGAACATATTATAGGGAAACGATGAAGGATGCAGATGATGTAGAAGATGGGGTAGGAGGTTGTCACTTTGAGTGTAGAGGGAATGAGAACAGTGAGATTGGAGGATAGAGGTGGTGTATGTATCATCCCGGGTCATGATTAGATAGATTTTCTTATGAGGGGCAGAGAAAGAGATATATGTAGACGATGCAACGGAACATTTAGATTGTCTGTGATGCGTATGACAAGGAGTGATAGGCACCCGAGAAGTAGAGATTGGAGTAGGAGTGAGAATATAAGGAGTCGGGGGAAGATATATTGGGGGACTTGTAGAAATTCCTGTAGAGAAGGGGGAGGGTCAGAGTGATGGACAGCACTGGACTAGGTTGCAAGAGAAAGTCCCTTTCCTGCGGAGTTTGAAACCGATTAGCACTTCGGACTCGAGCTTGCAGGAAGGTTAGTCTATAAATTGCATTATGGGAACCACCACAACTGGCACAGTGCGTGATGTGCAGGGTAGGTTGAACGATCATGGCCAAATTGGGCAGGAAAATAATCCAGGGAACTTGAGGAGGATGGATATCGGCAAATACTTTCAATGTAGAGGGTATAGGATTGGAGGGTGGATGAGCAAGTGGAGCATTTTCTTGGTTCATGTTCTGGAAGCTTTAGATGCCTTCAATAGTTTCTGGAGGGGGGTTGGGTAGGGAGGTATGAGAAACAAACTTTATGAGGAGCGGGGGTAGATGTCCGAGATGTAGAGGAAGAGATGGGTGTGAGAGAGAATGAGGTAGATGGGGGTGAAAAGTTTAGATAACCTGGTGTGACAGGTAAAGTGAGAGGAGGGTAGGCATCGGAGAAATGATATTGCTTGGAGTATATGGATTTAGATTTGAAAAAGAATTTTGGGGAGAAGGAGTAGAGGCAAGATGCTCCGGGATTGAGGGAGATGTTGGAGATTGAGACATCTTGAGATAGGAGGGGAGCGGAGCGAAGGGCAATTTTGGAAGAGAAACCACGTCGGCGTGCTACATGCTAGCCTCACGTGGTGTGAGGCCTAGTTGGAATCTGAGAACCTTTACCTCGGGGCAATTCGTTTGCCACATCTAAGGTCATTACCGTTATATTGAAAAAAAATACAGCGATGGGGGTGGGGCTTAGGAGCGAAGACACCCCTTTTTTTGTGTGTGGGGGTCAATAAGGCGATGTTTGTAGATTCCCATAATTATTAACAGCCAAAACAAATGCCAGACGTTAAAGGTCATATAGCATTATGATAAAGTGTTGGAGAAAGAGGAAAATTGAGTTAATGATTAAGATAATTGGGCAGATATGGATGGAGAAGAAGGAAAAGGGAAAGAGAGAAGACCATGTAATCCTGGCTGAAGCGAGGGCAGGGGGCGGTCACCTACATAGGACCTCAAGTCTCCGTCTCCCAAGCCCCTCCACGACAACGAGCCAGGATTGGGGGGATGGGGGGGGGGGTCATTATACAGTTTATTTTTAAAAATTCTGCCCCGCCAACATCTAAATTCATCAGCGGCGTATTCAAAATACAGCGATAGGGTGGGTGTCAACTCATAAATGAATATTGAAAGTTCATAGGCAATGATTTTAAATTGGATCCTTAGACTTATTGCTAGGCACTACAGTACTCGCAGTGAACATGTGGGCTAGACTTCAGGATAACAAGCACCGATATATAAGAAAACCCTGCAGGGTTGTTAGATTGTGTGGACGTGCCTATAGGAGATTCAAACCGAGATTGTGAATTATGTAGTAAAACTAAGTTTTGTGCGATCTGTTGTGATGTATGGAAGGTAAGCTTGGGTTTTGGTTCTAGTTTCAAATCATCTTAGATAATAAATGCAACAATATTTAGTGCAGTCTATATGGAGAATACCAAAGTCGCCCCATTCATACTGGTTTCCGTACCTCTTCTCAGTACGGCCTTGGTTTACATCACAAAGTCAAGCCCTCAAACACAAACCCTCCAGGGTGGTTTGATCTCAACCCAGCAGGCATATTTTCATCCATCTATGTATATACAAGATATATGCACATAAAGGATTGGGATAAAATAAACATGTTCAAAAGTTAGTCAATGGGGAAACTTTTATTTTTTAATACAAGTCTTGTTTACCAAATCCTGGCTGAATAAGTAGTTAAGTACAGTAGTTTATATAATTTTTTCTTCGTTCCTCTAAAGTACCTCAAATGTTCAACATTTAATATTAAGGCCTTCATGTAATTGTTACTTATTCAAGGGATCATCACGAATTACTGCTCAAGAGTTTTAATAATTTCTATATTCACAGTCATTTACCTGAAAAGACAAGTACCATCAAATAAAGAAAATACAGAGTTCCCTTACACCTTTTAATAAAATTTCAGTACCATGCATGATCAACATTAGATCTTTCTGTATTATATTTTTCATCATGAAGTTTGTAACTTGACGTCATTGAATTGTCTTCCTTCACTATTGTAAGGTTTGTAACAAAACTCACCTTAACTGGATTCACCTGCAGTTAACTCCTTTTTTGGACCTGTGAGATTCATTATAAACATTAGAAATGCTACATTGTATCATTTATGATTCTGTTAAGTGTTTTTTTCTCAGTATTTTTTTCTTTCAACAGAATGTTCAGTTGAACTATGCAAACATCATGTAAGATTCCTAATAAGCTGACAATTCCAACTTTTTAAAACTAAAATATATTATTAGTGTGAACCAACCAAAAATCCACAAGTGCTAGACAAATTCAATACTTTTCAAAGGAATGTGTTTTGGAACAAGTCTGAAATATTTCTTAAAAGGAAAAACAAGAAAATACAAACTAACCTTTTAAAAACAGAAACCAAAAATATTCCTTGTTCTTCTTCCCATATCACCAATATCATCAGGTAATATATTTAAAGGTAAAATGTGGCCCCGATCTGTATTCCTTTAATTCTACTGGATAAATCTCCTGAAAAATAAGTAGGTGTCGGTTACAAGTTTGTTTTATCCTTTTTTTCCCCTATGGTAGTTATTACATATTTCAGTGCCATGCATGATCAACATTATGATCTGTAAATAATAATTTTCATCATAGAAAAATAAATCAATATTGCTCGCTTGTAGTCCAGTGAAACTTTTTTTTAAAGCTAGATGACCTACCCCAACAAATCACCATTTCCCTAAACCTTTCAACAAAATGACACTCAACTTCCTCTAATTTTGCCCAACTCCAAGCACTGCAATAAAGGACAATATTTTTTGCTATCTTTGAGAACTTTAAATTCACAAGTGAGCATGAACACACGATATATATATATGAAAGCATTTTAACATTAACCTGGAGTTTTGTAAAATCCCCCCTCTTCTGCCTTGCCCCTTCTGAAAGATGACATCAGATAGAGATTTAATTTATAGTTTCACTGGGTTTTCACTAAAAATGTGTTAACTAAACTTACTTCTACAATGATCATTCAATTTCAAGGATATATTCCTGCTCACAATAACCACCTGCAAGTTGACCCATTTGGGTTGCACAAGTAGTTTTACTGGCCCAAGGATATGAAGACAATCTCCTTAGAAGTATCAGTGATTACCTGAAAAGAAATTCCATTAAGTCTTGTGGTATGTACAGAAGACAAGATATTATCATAAGTAATTTTCAGATTCTTCATTGTCCTTCATTACTTTTCGGATGGGGAAAGAAGATATTTTTCATCCTATTAACGTCACATTAAAGATTAGCTATTTTCTGGGTAAATGGGCGAGTGTGCACGTGTACAAAAAAATGCACATGTATGCTGAAAATTTGTCTAGTTCAAAATCTGTTATAATGTGCTAAATATAAACTAGCATTACACAGGCATTACTTAGAAACAAATCTATCTATTTTAATATGTATCATCTCCAACATCAGGATTGTTAACTGTTTTGTCATGCAGCTATCAATCAGTTTAAAAAACCTTTAAGCCATAAAGTGACATCTGAGACTTACCTATATATATATATATTTTTTTTTTTTTTTTTTTTTTTTTTTTTTTTTTTTTTTTTTAATGCAACTGAACTTCCTCTTTTGACCTGCAAGGAAAATTGAAAATATCAGCCATGTTATACCAAACCATTAATAAATTTAAGTTGTACAACTAATCAGTAATTTTTCCTTCAACAATTATTTTCAGTTGAACTATGCAAACATCATTTCAAAGGTAAATAGATCCAGAGAGCTGTACAAATTTTATTCTCTAGGATTAAACAATTTTAACCACAAAACTAGGTAGTCAAATTGTTCATTTCTTGGTATGGGGGGGGGGGGGGGGGGGGGTCAATGAAAAAATACACCTACCTAGAAAGCAACACTCATTTCTCCTCACTGGTCCAACCTCCCTCTCCTGAAAATAAGCCATTGTCAGATACGGGTTCGGTCTCCCTCAAAAGATATTCATGGCCTATATTTCAGTGCCATGCATGATCAACATTAGGATCTGTCGTGTATAAATTTTCATCATTGAAACAATACAAACCTACTTGCAAATTCAGAACTCACTTTTATTCCAATGTCCACAACTTTTACATTATAGACATTCCAATCCGCAGCAATTTCATAATAAAATTACTTCCTTTGGCTGAATTTACTTTCACTAAACATTTTACTCGCAAAAGTAAGGTTTCCTCCATTTTGAACAGCAGGTGAAGATGATTTTCTTGAAATATCAGTTTACCTGTAGATTGATTATCTACTTCAAGACTAAGGTATCTGAAAGGAAAATCCTAAAGTTATAATCTTGTCACAACTATCAATACAATAATTAAGATTACCTAATTCAGATTCTTCAGTTTCCATCAATACATTTAGGATGGGGAAAGAAGAAAACTTATCATCATATTATATTTATTTTGCACAATATTTATAGAAACTTTTGTAATGTTTTGTATAAAAAAAAAAAAAACAATTCCCATTGAATTCTTAAGCTTGTACAAATTATACATATAAAGTTTCTTACTAAAGAAATGTATGCTGAGGTTACTAGAGACTATTAGACCAAACACATGAAGTATTCATGTCACCTGTTACCAATCTTTGCTAGTTTGAAATTTAAAACTGTAGATTAGTAATTCTAGCAATTTGGCAAGAATCAAGTGTGGATTAAATTTTGCATTCTTTGAAATGCTCCAGAAAAAACACTAACACTAACCTTTAGAATCTCTTCTGCTCACTGGATCTAGATAATTGATCTGAAATAAAAACTATAATCAGGTATAAGCATAACTAAGTGGTCCCATACATTTTGATGATATTTCAGTGCCATGCATGATCAACATTAGGATCTGTACATTAAAAAGATTTTCATCAATACAAAGAAAAAATAAAATTTCTTGCTAAATTTACTCACCTGTGCATCATTCTCAAATTCTGACAGTCCTGTTCACTCATGGCTACCTTCCAGACAAGCAAATTGTATTTGCTCTAATTTAAACTCCACTTATTTTTACTTGCACTACAGTGGAGTGGATTTCCTTGGTTGTATCACTGTTTACCTGGAAAGAAATTCCATTTAGACTCAGGTCTTGTGCAAGATACACATGATATAGTCATGCAGCTATCAGAACCTTCACTATCCTGCATTAATCTTTGGATGGGGAAAGAAGTTTGTTGTCATCTTAAAAACACTCATTACAAATAAAGCTTTTATCAACACTAACCCTGAGTTCTTTCTAGAACTTTCCACGGGATCAATTCTTTCAACCTGAAAGAAAACTACCATGAGATGCAAACACTACAATGTCATTTTATACATTTCAATATTATTTCAGTGCCATGCATGATCAACATTAGGATCTGTTCATTATAGATTTTCATCATACAAACCAATAAAAATTAAATTTCTTGCTAAATTTATTCACCTGTGCAACATTCAAATTCTGACAATCCTGTTCACTCCTGGCTACCTTCCCGACAAGAAAATTGTATTTGCTCTAATAAGTGGAGTGGATGTCCTTGGTTGTATCATTGGTTATCTGGAAAGAGATTGCATTCAGACTCGTATCTTGTGCAAAATTGACATGATATAGTCATGCAGCTATCAGAATCTTCACTATCCTGCATTAATCTTTGGATGGGGAAAGAAGATTGTTGTCATCTTAAAAACACTCATTACAAATAACAAAGCTTTTATCAACACTAACCATGGGTTCTTTGTAGAAGCCTCCCTTTCCACTGCATCAAATCCGAACCTGAAAATAAACTATTGTGAGATGCAAATACTACAATATATATAGAATAACAATCATTTTATTTCAGTGCCATGCATGATCAACATTAGGATCTGTTCATTATAGATTTTCATCATACAAACAAAAATTAAAATTTCTTGCTAAATTTATTCACCTGGGCAACATTCTTAAATTCTGACAATCCGTTTCACTTATGGCTACGTTCCAGACAAGCAAATAACATTTGCACTGGTTTTTACTGGCACTATAGTTGAGTGTGCTTCCTTGGTTGTATCACTGTTTATCTGGAAAGAAATTCCATTTAGACCCATGTCTTATGCATGATAAACATGATATAGTCATGTAGATATCAGAATCTTCATTATCCTGCATTAATCTTTGGATGGGGAAAGAAGATTGTTGTCATCTTATAAACACTCATTACAAATAAAGCTTTTACCAACACTAACCCTGGGTTCTTTGTAGAACTTTCAACTGGATCAATTCTTTCAACCTGAAAGAAACCTATCATGAGATGCAAACACTACAAGGTCATTTTATACATTTTAATATTATTTCAGTGCCATGCATGATCAACATTAGGATCTGTTCATTATATATTTTCATCATACAAACAAATAAAAATTAAAATTTCTAGCAAAATTAACTCACCTGTGCAACATTCTAAATTTTGACAATCCTGTTCACTCATGGCTACCTTCCAGACAAGCAAATTTTATTTGCTCTAATTTGAACTCCACTTATGTTTACTTGCACTACAGTGGAGTGGATTTCCTTGGTTGTATCATTGGTTATCTGGAAAGAGATTGCATTTAGACTCAGGTCTTGTGCAAGATACACATGATATAGTCATGTAGCTATCAGAATCTTCACTATCCTGCATTAATCTTTGGATGGGGAAAGAAGATTGTTGTCATCTTAAAAACACTCATTACAAATAAAGCTTTTATCAACACTAACCCTGGGTTCTTTGAAGAAGCTTCCTATTCCACTGCATCAAATACTAACCTGAAAGAAAACTATTGTGAGATGCAAATACTACAATGTTACTTTATACATAATAATTTTATTTCAGTGCCATGCATGATCAACATTAGGATCTGTTCATTATAGACTTTCATCATACAAACAAAAAATAAAATTTTCTTGCTAAATCTACTCACCTACCTTCCAGACAAGCAAATTGCATTTGCTCTAATTTGAACTCCTTGGTTGTATCATTGGTTATCTGGAAAGAAATTCCATTTAGACCTGTGTCTTATGCATGATAAGACATGAGATAGTCATGCAGCTATCAGAATCTTCACTATCCTGCAATAATCTTTGGATGGGGAAAGAAGATTGTTGTCATCTTAAAAACTCTCATTACAAATAAAGCTTTTATCAACACTAACCATGGGTTCTTTGTAGAAGCCTCCCTTTCCACTGCATCAAATCCGAACCTGAAAATATACTATTGTGAGATGCAAATACTACAATATATATAGAATAACAATCATTTTATTTCAGTGCCATGCATGATCAACATTAGGATCTGTTCATTATAGATTTTCATCATACAAACAAAAATTAAAATGTCTTGCTAAATTTATTCACCTGGGCAACATTCTAAATTTTGACAATCCTGTTCACTCATGGCTACCTTCCAGACAAGCAAATTGTATTTGCTCTAATTTGAACTCCACTTATGTTTACTTGCACTACAGTGGAGTGGATTTCCTTGGTTGTATCATTGGTTATCTGGAAAGAGATTGCATTTAGACTCAGGTCTTGTGCAAGATACACATGATATAGTCATGTAGCTATCAGAATCTTCATTATCCTGCATTAATCATTGGATGGGGAAAGAAGATTGTTGTCATCTTAAAAACACTCATTACAAAAAAAGCTTTTATCAACACTAACCATGGGTTCTTTGTAGAAGCTTCCTGTTCCACTGCATCAAATACTAACCTGAAAGAAAACTATTGTGAGATGCAAATACTACAATGTTACTTTATACATAATAATTTTATTTCAGTGCCATGCATGATCAACATTAGGATCTGTTCATTATAGATTTTCATCATACAAACAAAAATTAAAATTTCTTGCTGAATTTACTCACCTGGGCAACATTCTTAAATTCTGACAATCCGTTTCACTTATGGCTACCTTCCAGACAAGCAAATAACATTTGCACTGGTTTTTACTGGCCCTATGGTTGAGTGTGCTTCCTTGTTGTATCACTGTTTATCTGGAAAGAAATTCCATTTAGACCCATGTCTTATGCATGATAGACATGATATAGTTATGTAGATATCAGAATCTTCACAATCCTGCATTAATCTTTGGATGGGGAAAGAAGATTGTCGTCATCTTAAAAACACTCATTACAAATAAAGCTTTTATCAACACTAACCCTGAGTTCTTTGTAGAACTTTCCACGGGATCAATTCTTTCAACCTGCAAGAAAACTATCATGAGATACAAACACTACAATGTCATTTAAACGTTCTAATTTTATTTCAGTGCCATGCATGATCAACATTAGGATCTGTTCATTAAATAAATTTTCATCATACAAACAAAAATAAAACTTGAAAGCTAAATTTACTCACTTGTGCAATGTTCCTTATAATTCAAGTTCAACAAGATAGCCAAGGGTGTGATCAGGATTGTTATCTTTAAGACAAGACAAAGTTTTTTTGTTTTCTTTTGAACTGCATGGAGTTTTACTGACATGGGTAAAGATGATTTCGTTTCCAGCACCATTGGTTTTACCTGGAAAGAAATTTCATTCAGACTCGGACACTATGTATAAAAGACTTGCTCCAGTCATCCAGATATCAGAATCTTCATTTTCCTGCATTACTCTTTGGATGGGGAAAGAAGATTGTTGTCATCTTGTTAACCCAATACTGCCAGAATGATGTTTACTGTAGTATTTTGTGAAATTTATCTCACATAGATGGTTCCACAAGTGTTCATCCATCAAGAAATCATTTGGTAATCTATGTGCCCTTACCTAATTTTCCTCTAAGCTTTAGTATTAAAAAAAAAAAAAAATTTAATCTATTACTTTTACTGTTATTATTATTATTACTGACAATATAATTACTAAAATATTATTGACAACACTAATAGAGATAAACAGGTGAGATAGGTCAGGTCAGTTTAGTGTTGATTCATCAATAGACTAAACTCACTGTGGGTATGGTGGCATGTTTGTAAATTTCATCCACAGCAGTATCAAAATACAAGGTGTGGCTTCATATACCAGATGTTAAAAAAAAAAAAAAAAAAAAAAAAAAAAAAAAAAGTCAAAATAAAAAGGCAATTATCAGATAAAACTATTTAGCACTTTACAAATTGTAAATTAGACAATATTAAGCACATCTATTGATGCATTTAACCCTTAACCCAATGGCGTCGGGTATAGAAAATTAAAAAAAAACTACGCTCTGGCGAACGGCGGCAGCGCGCCGACTCTGAGCGCGTGAATTCGGTACATCAAGCCGAATCATTGCCTCGGGGCGTTTTGGCGCGGCGCCGCTCCGGACATCCGCACGCCTCAAATCGGGCGTATTGTTATGACGGCGATAGCCGTGACCCGTCGCCATTGGGTTAAGAGGAAGTGCTGTCTTACAATTTAACAGTTGTGGCACTTCAGTCCTCTTTTTAGGCAATCTTATTTCAGCATCTGAACCTAAATGCATATAGTATGCACACCCTTTATATGTTATATCCAATAATCTTTAAATTTTGATATCACCCTGCTTCATTATTTGAAAACATTGACCCAAACAACACCATTTGCAATCAAGACAATTTAACAACTCAAAAGCTACCATTTACATCAGGGACAATTTCACTACAATTGTAATTTGATAATTTTGGTACAGAACATGGTTTGGGCAATTTACTCACATTCACTACTAATGCTTGTTTCCTACTTATAGTTTGCACATCAAGCCTCTGAAAATGAAAAAATAAGATTAAATTGGGCAATGAATGTTAAATTACAGCAATAAAAAGACAACTTGTTCAGAATCTTCATTTTCCTTCAAAATATTTAGGATGGGGAAAGAAGATAAATATTCATCATACTAGTACATTTCAGAAAATTTTGCTATTTGGACAGATTTTTTTATTTAACTGACTTAACAGTACAGTTTTTATATGCACAAAAATGTTTACTACAAACAAGATAGCTCTTAATGAAGTAACACTAACCCCTTTCTTTGTAGAATCTCTTCAGTGGATAAAATTTCTTCTGAAAGGAAAACTACCATGAGATACTGCAACCAGCAAAGAATTTCCATATATTCCAATGTTACTTCAGTGCCATGCATGATCAACATCAGGATCTGTTAATTATTTATTTTCATCATAGATCTAATACAAAAACACTTGATAAAATTACTCACTTGTATATTGTTCATTAAATTTCAAATTCAATAAGAGGATAATCCTGTTCTCTCATTGTCCCCTTTTCTAAACAACCCAAAAGTATTCTTTTCTCCATGTCAAACTGCATCTTTTACTGGCACTATGGTGGAGTGCATTCCCTTGGAGTATCATTGGTTGCCTGGAAAGATATTTCATTCAGACTCATGCCATATGTATACAAGACATAATACAATTATAGTCAGAAATCAGAATCTTCATTATCCTGCATTAATTTTTGGATGGGGAAAGAAGATAGATGTCATCTTGTTTATAGCACTTTTGAGAACAGTCCATGTAAATGAGTGGAGTGGTGGTGGTGGGTGTGGGAGTATGAAAATCTCTTTGAATTGAACATCTAAAAATTCTAAGATAATGAATATCCAAGCTTTTAGAAATTGGTGTCCAAACTATCTTTCTGATGTCAGGGTTCATTACTGTCATGCATTTCAATTAATTTTAGAGTAGAGTTTATTATCCACCTATTTGAAGTGCTCATTGCAAATAAAGCTTTTCATGAATACTAACCTTTTGTAGAAACTCCTCAGTTCCCTGGAACAATTTCCTCAACCTAAAAGAAAGCTATTATGAGATGCAAATACTACAAGGTCTTTTTATACATGTTGATGTTATTTCAGTGCCATGCATGATCAACATTAGGATCTGTTCATTATAATAACTTTCATCATATAACCAGTACTAAACTTTTTTTTATGTTAAAATCACTCACTTGCATAATGTTCATTTATTTCATATCAAACAAGATGACAATGGTGTTCACCTATGGCCATCTTTTCCAGACAACCCAAAAATATTTTTCATTTTGAACTGTCTAGTTTTACTGCCCCTATGGCAGAGTGAATTTCCCTGGAGCACCATTGGTTACCTGGAAAGAAATTGCATTCAGACTCATGCCCTATATGAACATTCTATAATAAATTATCAAATATCAGAATCTTCATTATCCTGCATTACTTTTTGGATGGGGAAAGAAGATAGTTGTCATCTTATTAATGTAATTTTACAGAAATGATGATGCAAGACAAGTGTGAATGAGAGTTGCAGTATTTCTGGGTATGGGAGGTTAAGCGAGTTGTAAATCAGATTTTGCCAGTGATATGCTTGTAAAAGTAGATATTACATCAGCTTTACTTAAATCTACTAGTAAATAAAGTTGGCGATTTCCACTGTTGGTTACCTGGAAGTGTTCATTACAAATTAAAATTTTAAGAACTAGTACCTACCTTGAGTTCTCTGTTAAATCTGTTGACTATCAAGTGGATTAATCTGAAAGAAGTCTTATCATTAGATACAAACCATACAAGCTCTTCCTATATCATCATCGTACTTCAGTGCCATGCATGATCAACATTAGGATCTGTCTATTAAATTGATTGTCATCATAAAAACCATACAAAAAACATTTCTTAAAAAACAGAAATTACCCACCTGTACAATGCTTATTATATTTTAAGTTATAACAGGATATCCTTTTCACAGCTGCTACTTTCAAGCAATCTCCATTTTAATTTCAACACACAGCCACAATTTTAATGGCCTAAAGGTATGAGTGGTTACCTGCAAAGAAATTCTAATTAAACACTGTAATAGTATTACTTTTCATGCATATGGCAAAGATCTCAGATTCTTCACTTTCCTTCATTATTCTTTGGATGGGGAAAGAAGATATTTTTCATCAAATTAACAGCATTTTAAATAATATCCTAGTTACCATGTTTCTGTAATGTTAGCTCTGCATTCATTTAGGATCAAGTATTTTATCCATTTAATACACCTTCACAAGGATAGAGAGGGGGGGGGGGTCTGTACTGTGCATGATCAACATTGAGATTGCTTTCTTCAGGACTAATGTTTAAAAGTTCTGATAGACTCACCTTATTTGTTTTTCTTGCCATTTAATTCCTCCTTTGGACCTGAAGAGTTATTTACAAACATTAGCTGTTATATCAACTCATTAATTTGTCAGTAATAATAATCATTATCAGTAATTTTTTTCTTTCAACAAATGTATTCAGTTGAACTATGCAAACATCATTTCAATCTTAAATATATCAATAGAAGAATTACAATGAAAACTACAGACAGTACATGTTACTCTCATATACTAAGGCACTCTTAGCTGTACTTTTACCCTTTAATGACCTGTCAGACATGTAATACCCATAAAAAATACAAAAATTCATAGATGGCAAGATTCCCCTTATAGCTAAGTTCCTAAACCCCTTGGTGACAGGGGAAGAAAACTAAAAATCTACACTCTGGCGATCAATGGCAATGCGCCGACTTTGAGAGCGGGAATTTCGGTATATCAAGCCGAATCGCCGCCTCGTAGCGCTTTGCCACGGCGTACAGCCACACGCCACATTTCGAGTGATTTGTTTTGACGTCTATCGGAGTGACCAGTCGTTAAGGGGTTAATTATAAGAGCTAGAGAGAGTTGTAAACTATTAGATTTTGTCTGTGGCATCTTCCTCCAGAATCAAGGCAAAGAACTACCCCCATACCCTTATACCTCACCAAATCTTCTCCCGTGTGATTGGATAGTTTCTCATCCTATCTAATCCCCCCTCTACACCCCTTCATACCAACAGCATTGAATTTGATGACCAATTGGACACGCTGAACAACAGATCACACTGGCCAATGTTAGGTACAGGGATTTATAACAGAAAAAGCGATTAAATCAGGAAGAAGAAACTAAAGAGAAGAGTTGACAGTGATAGCAACAGGTTTTAAGCATAATACTTGTGCTGCATTTCAGTAGAACTACACCCTCTATCCTCCTCTATTGATAGTCTATATTCCCAGGTGATTTCAGTACCATGTACCATTACTATCAGGATTTTTTTTAGTTTTGCTTACGGTCCCCATAAGCAATTGTTAATTAAGATTACTTACTTGAAAAGATGAAAATACTCCTCATGATGGCAGACAAGACAACCATCTCTTTGCCCTTCTGAACTCTCTTACTGATAAAGGGGCAAGCATTTTTTTCTTTAGCATCACCAGTCATCTGAAAAATTCCATTCATACCTTCAAAACTCATGACCTATACAAGCAAAACAATATTTTAGTGCAGTTCTCAGATCTTCATTGACCTGCATTACTTTTTGGATGGGGAAAGAAGATAATTTTCATCCTATTAATGACATTTTAAAAGAAAATAGCATGAAGTGAAATTTAAAATTCAAGTACAGAATATACAATTTACAAACCAAGTGCTATTTTGCTATATTATACATAGTTTTAAGAATTTAATTACCATAATTGCCTGAGGATTGGTTTTCTATTATTGTCAGTTTATTAGTTTCCTATTGAGGTTCATCAATTATCTGAAAAAGGGAAAACATGATTAGAAGCTGCTACTTCCATTTAAAATAAAATCTAGAACATCCTAGTCAGAATCTTCATTTTCCTTCAAAGCTCATAGGATGGGGAAAGAAGATGCATATCATCACATTTTCCACTAGAATATTATTACATGCTATTTATGCAAGAATGTTATACCTATGTAGTCTTTAATGCTAACTATAAATGGACAGTGCATGTAACTTGAAATGATAAAGCTGGGGAGAAACTCAATACTCCCTCACACTCCACCCAGAACCACCCCATATCTTTGTTTCTTAAAGAATCCTCTTTAGTATCAACCCATTGGTGTAACATTTCCTTAGCTGTCTAACCTCATTATCAAATTGCAATTATGCTCATTGTTAACAACCACTAACCTTAAATAGTGTAAAATCCACTCTTTTCCCCTGGATCAAGTTTGTTAATCTGAAAGATAACCACCATGAGAAAAATACTACACGTTTTTCCTCTTTGAATTTGGAGGTCAATTCAGTACCATGCATGATCAACATTATGATATTTTAGTTTTGTAAGTTTTCATCACTTAAGATAACCCATATGGATTAAGTTTAACTACAATTACTCACTTTAATTATTTTTCATTTGGAATTATCTTGTTAATCCAATTAACAATTGCCACCTTTAAGCCAACTGAAGAGTGGTCTCCACTTTGAACTGCTGTTCTACTGTTGAAAGGTATAGGCAATTCCTAAGACCTATCAGTATTTGCCTGAAAAGAAATTCCATTCAGACAAAGTCTAACGTGTACAAAACAATACTATAATGCAAGTGTTAACAATTGTCTGGCTCATCCAAGGTTTTCTCCTCCATATATGGTTGGGGGTTCCTACATTTCAACATATCTATTTAGTTGATCAACTCAAAACCTCCAGGTAAAAGGGGTAGATCTGAACATTAACCTCATCCTGATGGTCACGTGTACACCCATCATAACAAACCACTTGGTCTGTAGGGTACGGCTATACAAGCAGCAACACACCAGAGGATGTGGAGCGGGAAGTTCCACTACATGTAGTGCCCAGCTTCTGGACGTAGCCAGAAAAAAAAAAAAAAAAAACCTTAGCCATTAGTTTGTGTACTAGAACACTTTGTATAAACATTCACATTATGAAGATAAAATGAACCAGTCACACAAAGACTAAACGAGTTGCTTACCTTCACAATGTGTCCAAGATTATCTCACATCTAATAACACAGTAAATCTGAAAATTTTAGCCAAAATGAGGTGTTAGAACTGATGAGGTAAGTCAAACACACCCAGTCTTTTTTTCTTTATTGTGAAGTTACAAGTTATTCCCTGGCAGCCATGAGTTTTTGGCGAGCAAGCTTCTTCTTGGATACCTTCTTCTTAACGGGTTCATCCTGTGCCTTGGAAACAACTTGTTCCTTTTCAGCAAGAATCACCTCAATGTGGCAGGGTGAAGACATGAAGGGATTGATACGACCGTGAGCACGATAAGTGCGGCGACGCATCTGGCGGGCACGCTGAACCAGGATGTGCTCAATCACCAGCTGTTCAACCTCTAGGCCCTGTTTTCAATTATGGGGAAGATACCACATTAATTAGTAACAATACATGCATTATCTCTTAAAACCATTACAATAAAAGTTTATACACACGTCTTTCGAAAATTGCAACACCAAGCCAATTCACATAAAGCTCGTCAAACCCACCTTGTACTGGGCATTGCTTTCAGCATTCCTTAGAAGATCGAGAAGGAAGCGGGCACTCTTCTTGGGCCACCTTCCCTGGGTAGTCTTCCAGGCCTTAGCCTATAAAGTAATTTCAATGTTGCAGATACACTTTGAAAAAACTAATTTATTGCAATTTTCTACTGGCAATACAGATCTGTCACTATTTAATAGAGAAGTAAAATCTACACACTTAATACAAGGGGGACTTACCTGGGCACACCTGCCTACACCTCCATTGAAGACGCGGAAGGGTACACATTCCTTCTTACGAATAACATTCTTCAGGTAACGCACAGCACGAGAAAGGGGCATC
Organism: Penaeus chinensis; assembly: GCF_019202785.1. Taxonomy (NCBI): domain Eukaryota; kingdom Metazoa; phylum Arthropoda; class Malacostraca; order Decapoda; family Penaeidae; genus Penaeus; species Penaeus chinensis. The sequence goes on along the minus strand of NC_061827.1, from coordinate 10,600,740 downwards.
TTCTTGATGTTATTGGCAGTCTCGCATGTATTCTGTAAAGAAAGAAATATCCATTAGCATTTTGCATCCTCCCTTCTAGCACTTTATTAGGTCATGTGTAAGAGCAAGCATACATACAATAATTTGATTTTGCATACATACAAAAAAACTGATCATTTTTAAACTTTCTATTAATCTTTAATCCCTTACTGATGGATGAATGAGGGTAAAGAAAAAGAAGAAAAAGGCAACGAGCCAACTTTGAGCGCAGGAGGTCGCTACATCAAGGCAAACCCCAGGATCATAGCAGTCTGGTGTGTTACCACGGCGTAGAGCCACACTCCACACATCAAGTGGTTTGTTATGACGCCTGAATGTGTGGCCCATGTATGGGGTTAAAATACTGCTCTGACCAAAATCAGCCATATCTATAAATCTATAAATCTCATGTGAACCAAAAAACTTCCTAATCCGTCACCGTCAGGTAACAGAAATCCCTGAGGGTGATTTCTGGTTAATTTATGACCTTTCTTGCCTATGCTGATTATTCAACGTATCAATGAGTAGTTATTCCATTTGATTATGAGAGTCATTTGATTTTCCTATACATATATACCAAGTTTTACATGTTACACAATTTTCTTATCACCACCTTGAAAGATATAGGTAAAAAACCTCTTACAAAGATAGACTTTAGAAAATGGTCATAAAGCTAAAAATGCTTCTGGGTAAAATTAGTGATTCATTTTGCAAAAAAGAGGGAGTCTTGTCACTGCACACATTTGTATGGACAACAGAGCAGCTGCTCAAGTAAGCCTAATGACCAGATTTTTGACGAAATAATTGCTGTAACTCAACCAGATCCAATGAGTTAAGAACTGGCTTGTGTGAGGTTGTAGATATGCTGCAAATATTTTCATGATTTTGAGGTAAATATGAGGCCAATGTAGTTATATTTGTTTGACTACTAATGCTTTATAAGATGGCAGTGTCCATCTCCCTCCATCTGTGTTGCTCCACTGTTAAGCTACTGTTAAGAGTAAAGGATACCAAGGCAAACTATCAGAACCCAATTTTTAAATCTCATTTATATTGTGCAATTGAGTGCATAAAAGTGAAAAATATTGCATTTGTAGTTTGTATATAATAGGCATTTAATATCTTACTGGGTATCAAAAATATTTTGGTTATAAACACGGGGGTCGGCAACATATAGGGGAACTTCTCACTTCACGCACTCTGCCGCGCATATAGCAGTACTCAGAAAAAGAGGCTCGAGTTAATTTTTTGTGACAATCGAATCTTCCCTGACAATACTTATATTGTCAGATTTGTTCTCATGTAGTGAGAACAAATCTGAGGATTATTTCTGTCGCATTCTCCAGCGGACAAATCTTGATATGATTTGAAAAGTCCCGATAGCAGTGGAGGGCATTAAGAAGATCAGGGATATTAGGGTAAAAGACAAAAATAAGAACAGAACATAAGTGTGTAAAACATGCACTAAAAATGCTTACAATCGGCTAATGAAACTCCATAAGTCCCCATCACCTTTTGAAGTCTACAGACTAAAACACCAATTTTCTAAAGATTATGGGAATCAAACCCTTTGTTTAGTAAAAAAAGAAAAATTATGGGATTTCACATAATCCAGTGTCCTACCCAATAAACAAACCTAATCTTAACCCTGTGGGATTTATACACCATGATTTATATATTCCCTAGACAGGGGACTCTGCCCCCTGGATCTCCAGGGTAAAACCACACACCTTTCTAAAGTGAAACAAAACTTTTCTTCACTTCCATCTATGGTCAAATTACTTGGATTCTAATAAATTTTTGGGGCATTTGGGACACCGGATGGGCTCAAATATCAGGCTGTGATAAAAACTACTGTATTTGTTCTGTATATCCACTACAAGATTTTATAAATGACCTGGAATTGACTACACTTGAAATGAAACATTTCTCAGTGGCATTTCTCGACGAATGGTGTCACATGGCCTATCAAATCTACCTGTGGCAAAACACATGTGCGCATGAGGTTGTTGTACAGAATAGCATAAATAATTAACAAAAACTGTAAAAAGTATATTAAAAGATCGCATTACCTAAATGAATTTGGAAAAAAATACAGCTGCTTCTAATTACAAAATTGTTCTCACAAGCCCATAGTAATACATAGACTAATTGATAGATTACAGTGACGAGTTACGCATCATTAGTTTTGGTCTTTGCAAGGTAAACACGATGAGGACTTAGAAAACTATCTCCTGTATCTCCCTAGTTTTCTATTTGTGCACCTTTGGCAATTGATTTGATGAAAAAGGTCTACTCCATTAGTTATCCAAGACTAAATTTAATGTACATCTGGTTAATATTACCAAGAGTGGCACACAAGAAATGGACACTACATACTTAGAGCATAAAAAATAGAGTAATAATCATCACAGGTACAGTTGCTCTGGCTTCATATTTACCATGAAATGACATCAGCAAAATATCACCACTTCTAGACGAAGAACACAACACCCTCACATAGCTAAATTTCTAAATGCGTTTCCAAGAGAATGGCACAAAGTGATAATTAAGGTGCCATTATATTCCTTTGACTTGGGGGCAAGCCCCCAAGTCGAGGGGATATATAGAATGTCGAAAGATAATTAAATTTACACGTTCACATGGTTGCCTGATTTTAAGACATCTCTGCAGGGTGCTTTGTTCTTGATAAATATTGTAAAGCTTTTGAAACCCACCAGCATGAGAATTGGTCATAGTTGTTACAGCAAACCATTTAGCACACCATAGGCCTTCACCTCAAATATTCACTATTCCTGACACGAAAAGCACCTAAGCAGTAAAATAACCACTTCCAACACGAAAAGCACAAAATATACAATTTCATCTTCAACCTGCCTTGATACAGACGAACATTAATTCTTAACTACCCACGACCCCATCCTCTGCCCGTCTTCTCTGCCGTTTGCTACTAGACATTTTCAGCAACGTGGCCCACACAAATTAGTAAGCGAGGGTGTTATTCCTCTTCCAAACTATCGCTTTACTTCGTTTTCTTACCTTGAAACTGCATCTCAGATTGGATCCCTTGGCTCGCGCCGACTTGGTTGTGTTCTCGGGGTCAGTGCTGTACCGCACCATCTTGACTCTGGAAAAAAAACAAATCTTATTCACTCAAAAGAATAAGCTGCGCGAGAGATTCCATTCCCTCGGGTCCTTTAATTTCGCCCAAACAATCGCTGCCCAGTTCAGACATCAACACATGTCTACCTCTAGTTTTCACGCCGACGACGGTCGCATGTAAACACAAACTTCAAACCTTAAAGTTTTAACTTTAAACTCATGTTGAGCACGAATTACTAGGTCTAATATAAGCACAAGAGAACAATGAAAGCAAATATCAGCATTTCCAACCGTATTTCTTGCTAATAAGATCGATAAACACGGATAAAAATGTGGAAGAAGGTACACACCAGTTTCAGGCCCAAGAGCCAATGTTGGAAGGGCACCAGCGCGCTCTCGCGGCGGCGACGAGAGCTACTATGAGCGGCGCCATATTCAAAACTATTCACCTGCATGTTACTTATCCTTAGTGAATACATTTTACATGCTTTCTTCTCTGTTTTTAATACGAGAGATTATTGAAGAAAGTTTGGATAACTTATATTGTATTGCTAAACTTATTTTTGGTCAAAAATTTTAAGCCAGGGAAGACTTGCTGTGAAGATATTATTGACCAAATGTGTCTATTTCACGAACCACATTTTTTATTTTTGAACAAAGATCACAGATGTTAATTACGTCAATATTAAATTAATATATTGTACACTACAACATTACTAATAACAGGTATTGTCATTGTTTCTGTTATCATTATCCTTACTGATATTATCATTATAATTATCATCATTATCATTATCATATTCATTAACTTCGTGTTTACCACCTTTATTACTATTACTATCATCGTCATTATTGTTATTACTATTATTATCTTTATCACAGTTGTTACTATTATCATTGTTATCATTATTTTCATTATCATTATTTTCATTATTATCATTATTAGTAGTAGTAGTAGTAGTAGTAGTAGTAATAATGGTAGTAGTATCATCACTACTACTACTACTACTACTATTATTATTATTATTATTATCATAATCATTATCATCATTATTATTATAATTATTATTATCATTGTTATCATTAACATTATCATATTATTATAATCATTATTGTTGTTATTGTTCTTCATATTATTATTATTATCATTATTATTATTGTTACCATTATAATTATTATTGTCATCATTATTATTGTCATCATCATTATTATTGTTATCATTAGAATTATTATCATTATTATTACTATTAATAGCATTATTATTATAATTATATTTATTATTGTTATTACTGTTAGTAGTAACATTACTATTTTCATTGTTATTTTTATTATTATTATTATTATTATCATTACTATTATCATCATTATTGTTATCATTATTATTACTACTATTATCATTATCACTAACCTTATCATTATCATGGTTGTTATAATTATTTATATTATTATTAACATTATTATTGTTGTTGTTGTTATTGTCATTATTATCATTGTCAGCATCATCATTATTATTATTATCATAATAATATTATTATTATTATTATTATTATTGCTATTATCATTATCATTGTTATTATTATAATCATCATTATTACAAATATTATCATAATAATTATTATCGTTATCATTATAATTATAACTAACATCATTATCGTTATCATTACCATTGTAACTATTATTTTTATAATTTATTATTATTGCTATAATTGTTATTACCTTCAGGCTTATTGTTATCATTATCATTATGTTATCATCTTTATTATCAATATTAGGATTATCATTATTACTGTTACTATGATTTTAATTATTAGTAGTGTCGTTATGATCATTATTCCTTATTATTACCATTACCATCATCATTAGTAATATTATTACAGTTCCGATGCATTCAAGCACGCAATGACATTCTCACCACGTTGGTTTTCGATACATTTTCTGCCTGTCTGTCTGTCTGTCTGTCTGTCTTACATCAAGGAAGAACCCTGATGTAATCCCACTCTTACAAAAATCCAACCTGTGACTCCCACACTACTTCTTACTCTTGTGTTTTTCTCCCTCATACATGTTTCTTGCGTAGGCACTCTATCATACGCCATTTCCAAGTCCACGAAGACCATATGCAGACCCTTCCTCGTCTCTCTGTGCTTTTTTATAATTTGCCTAAGTGCAAAGATCGCGTCTGTCGTCCCTCTACCAGGCATAAGGCCAAACTGCTCGTCTCCCACACCTTCTCTTAGCCCATTCTTTATTATTCTTTCCCGAATTTTCATTGTGTACGGCACGATTTGATACCCATGTAGTTTCCACACTCATGGACGTCTCCCTTGTCTTTTTATATCCGTAGTATCACACTATCTCTGCATTCTAATGGCATCCTCTCCTCCTGATAGATCTTTTGCATCAGATCCCACATGTTTACTCCTTCCTCTTCTAAACTTTTCCACACTTCTGCCGGGATGCTATCCGGTATAGTAGCTTTATTGTTTTCCATTTTCTTTAAACCTTTCTTTACTTCTTCTCTAGTTATTTTTGATATTACATCTTGATTTGGTATTCCATTTACATACTCTTGTCTTGTCCTCCTCAATCAAAACTGTTCCTTGCTGATCTTTAACCTGTCTGATGTGGGTGAAATCTTTTGATGCCTTGTCCCTTGCTCCGGCTATTTTAAACAAATTTCTTTCTTCCCCTGGTGTTTCTAGCCCATGCTCGACTTTCCTTCTAGAACTCGCCTTCGCCTTTGCCACTTCCCTTTTCGCCTTATTGCTTGTTCTATTCCACTCTTCTCTATCTCCATGGATACCAGATTTCTCCCACCTCTTCTTTGCCTCTTTCTTTTAAACTCATTTTTCGGGTTACTGACCTTCAGCCTAAACCACTCTGCTTGCTTACGCCCTTTCCACACTCCATCTCGCACTCCACCACCAGCAGCTTATGCTGCGCCGCCACCGCCTCTCCATTTATAACGTTACAATTTCTAATCTCTTCAGGTGTTGCCTTCTGCATAGGAGAGAGTCTACTTGACATTCCTTGTCTCCACTTTTGGAGGTCATATACTTCCTCTCCCATTTCTTGAAGAATGTATTGCATATGGTCAAGTCAAAAGCCCATAGCCACATCCAACACCCTCTCCTCTTCCTCAGTTCGCTCTCCTACACCCCATCCTTCATGAACTCTCTTCACCACTTCCCTCTCCACTCCAATGTGTCCATTCAAATCCCCTCCGAGGATCATATTTTCTCCCGCTGGGGCTGCACATAGTTCTTCCATGCATAGCTTCATGCTCATTACACTATCTCTTCTCCTACCCATCACCTTCACCTCCCTACTCAAGAGGACCCCTACTAAGTTTCTACCCTGTCCATTTACTCCACTTTAGATCAGTTTACACCCCCTTCCCAATTCTCTCGCCTTATTTCCCCTCCACTTAGTCTTCTGCACGCAAAGCACATCTCTCCATCAAGTCTGCCACATTTCTTCCCTTTCCAGTCATTGTTCCGATGTTTAAGGAATCCAATCTAAGGCGGACTAACTTTTTTTTTTAACCGGGCCCTTGCTCACTTTCTTCAGGGGTCAGGCAAGGCTTGAAAGGGACGCCCTGGCATATTCCGAGACTTGTTTTTTTACGTCTACCCATCATTTGGTTGTAGGCTGCTTTTTACGCTCGCATAACCTTACTGACTACAACCCTTCCCATTTATTCGGGCTTGGGACCGGCACCTAGTAGGGCTGCCCCCCCCCCCCAGTGGCTAGGTTTATTTATTTAGGTTCCAGTATATTGTCAATATGGACATACACATTATGGTTCTGTGTTCACGCGCAGAAGACTTTATGTCAGGTGTTATTAAGAACAATCTTCTTCCACACATCGATATTGATGTGTCAGGTAGGAGTGCCTCATCGACCAAAATCAAATGGCGGTCCTTGCCCCCCCAAAAAAATCTGGGGATGGCTGAGTCTAAAAACGCATTTGATGATTATTTGCCTTGTAGTAGCTTTATCATACAGACCTCTGACGTCAACTGTAAAAATAGATAAATACATAAATAAATAAAAATCCCAGCATCTGTCGATCACCACTTCGTACAGTGCTTGGAATCCTTGGTACTCCAATGGCTTTAACCCACATATGGATATGAGAATTATAACGGAACATCGAGCGGTGCAAATAGTATATCTATTCTGTACAACGGGGAAAATTCACGCTCGGAGTAAATGAAGGCGCCCTAGTTTACGTTTTACGAGAAACGAAAAGGAAGTTTCGGGGGTGCTTTGGATAAGGCCAAACGAATTATATGAGTAAATGGCATTGTGGTGCATGCTCTAGGACCTGCATTACACACTTTTTGTTACAAGTATATTCTTTTAACTTGCAATTTCAGCATGGGCAGCAAACTTGATGGAGATTTACCAAATTGTGTCAGACTCGATAAACCCTCAATGATGCTATGAGCCTAACGAGATGCTTTAAGTACCATTCCCGCTTCAAGAGGAGGATAAAAACTGACCGCAGAAAGAGAGGAAATTCAGAGACACGACAAAGAGGGAGAGTGTTTTCTTTTCAACATTCACGGCGTTGGGCACCGTAAAATTCGGCAACACGAGAGCACCACCTCTTCATACACCGGATTGGGTTCCTCTTAATTTTTTTCTACTGCCAGTCAAGCATAATGGTTGCCATTTTAACACCACTCAGGCGAATCCAGACGACCTGTAACGGACTTTAGGAATAAATCAGATGTCCAATTAGTGTTCGAAAAGTGGCAGAAATGCTGAAGGCGGTGTATATCGTATATTCGCACAAGGGGATAACTGTAAATGGTGTTGTAATGCTTGAACTACAGTGTTACAGTCCTGAATTTTGTTTATCCCACATCTTAGCAATTGCCTGACAGGAAATTGTTTCCACCTTAAATTAAAGTGGTAGTAATTTCTACCAAATAGAGAAACTTGTATCTCCTCAGAACTACACATGAAGAGTATACACGTAACGAAACTCACCAAAAAATATTTTTCTTCTTTCCCCATGTCTGTCAAATGCCATGTCACTTGCAACAGCTACTTGGTGGTGGTCTCTTTAACCTTTGTAAGTGACGATTTAACAACAGAAGATGGACGGCATTTGGTCATGGTTCAAGGTTAAGTTATATACCAAGGCCACCTGACTGCATCCTATTTAGGTTTAGAGGTAGAGTTAAATAACATATAAAAATAAGTTATCCATATTAAGAATCACATTTTCTATGAACGCAATGAAAAAAGCATGATATATAAAAGGAAGTTATCTTTATAATTAACTGCGTTTTCTATGGACGCAATGAATGGTCTCGTTTTCTTTGTGAACTGTAACAGGCCAAACTATTTTTACTGACTGTAGGCTATGGTTTACGAACGATGAATAATGATAAAGCAATAAAACTGTAGGCTATGGTTTACGAACGATGAATAATGATAAAGCAATACAATTGTTACTAACGAAAATTACAGTATGAACATGGATAATGTTACAAGGTTATTACAATAACAGGAAAATACAGTATTAAAAGTAAAATAAATGGCAGTGATGGGACTTATTTGTAATGATACTCTAATCAAATAAGCGTGGTAACGGTTAGGTTTATAGGAAAGTAATAACCATCAAAATAGAAGTTATTAGGCAGTTGTAATTATTTGAAATTCGTTAAAATATGTGATGATACACATTCTAATTTCCCAGAGAAGAGGATTTAATCACACGACGGTGATGTAGATCCCTACAAGATTTCTAAGGACAAAATGATGAACAATTAAAAGCTGTGTACTCCTACATTTATATTTTCTTTTCTGTCCTTTTAGCCTTTTATACGTGCCTATTTAGAAATGCCTTTTGAATAGTGTAGGAGACTTTTCACCATAATGTAAACATATTTGGGTGTTACAGGTCCATACTATGTTATATGCAATGGATATCTTACTTTTAATGGAAGTAGAGAAAAGACTATGAAGAAGATTATTAGCAAAAATTATGGATGAAATTTCTTTATTTGTTAGAATTTTACAAATATAATGATTTATGTTTACAAATATCATTTGAATATCAGCTGGTAGAGCTGCCCACCAAAGGAAAATAAAACTTACAACTAATAAGTGGAGAGAAAATAAGAAAAACTACTTTTATAATATTTTTACAAATTATTATTTCATTTTATTTAATAGCAATATGTAAAGCTTTTCCTGTAGCTCATATTTGTAAAATTTGAGCTACAACTGTTGACACAGAAAATTGTTTTTATGATATTAAAACCAGATGTAAGGCTAAACAACAATGAAAAAATAGTAATGTAAAATATGTAACATTAGGATATATTTCATAAGAAATTGAAGAAATTAAAGAGCATTGTTTTTTTTTCAGCAATGCACTGAAAAAAACAACAAAAAAACTTCAGCTCTTTTTACCTGCAAAATAGATGGTGATTTGATCTGAGCTTAAAGATCATACAAAAAACTGTATCATGGTGACTAATTATAAAAAATGCAAGCACCATCTTGAGGAACTGAGAAGTGAAATGATACTTTATACTACACCTTCAATCCCAAATTCTTTCATGGGTCTGAAGATGTATTTCTTGATACATTGAAGCTCTTATTTGAAAAAAGATGTTGATACAAACATTGTCAAATTCTGTCCTAAAAGCTGTTTGTACTGAGTCATACTTTGCAATGGTCATTAGGTACTTGATGTTTCTGGAATTTACTTAGTTTTAAAAGTTAGTTAATATTTTGTAACTAATGTTTTTTTTTTTCCAAATACTTGAAATTTTGTTAACCAACTACCATATCAGTTTAAAATACCAGAAAATTAAGTTTTAGTCTATATAATGTATCTTTGTTTCAAATCACTTTTATTTCTTTTAGATCCCTCATTTGATTTTTTGAAGATTATGAGGTAATGCAGCTATGTTTTCTTTTTCATACTTCTGTGCTCTCTGCTTCTTTATCTCCATTTGGACTGATTTGAATATACAGGATGTATAAAATAAGAAATTGACTAAGTATTATTTTATTTTTACATAAATTTGTGTAGCTAGGATTCGGATTATGCAAAATTTGAAAATAGTTCTCAATGAATTCTCTGATGTTCATAAGGTTTACAAATAATCAACTATTCTTGACTTCAATTTTTTTCCTTTTTTGAAGAAGAAAATTCCACCACTGTTCTATAGAATCTTTCATCCCTTTTCCATATAGTCCTAATATTTTTGATCATGTATTGCATATTGTTCAATGCAAACCTTGCTGCAACTTTTGTTAAAGTATATAGGCTATGTCTAAAAGAGATCATAGATAAAATCAAAAAGATTTGCTAACTCTGATCTCTGATAATAATTTTGCTTTTCTGGACTGTTAGAAAGACTTTGTACAAGGCTGTGTATAATATATCAAAAAGTAACTTTATTGTACTTAGTTTGTATTGTATGTTTCTTTGGCATATTAAATTTTGTAAGGACAAAAATTGTGCACATATGACAAAATACTGAATACTGAGCAATTTCCATTCTGCGGGTACATTACTATACAGCCAGAGAAAAAGTAATTCTACTTGAATGGTTAAACTGAAAGGATTACAGTGACAAACAAAGACATCCCCTGATAAAGGCTATCATTTTGTTACACACAGGCACACACAAATCTATGCTTTGTTGTAAAAACTATCCTTAAGACACAGTTTTCTTTTGAAGGAAACACTTTGAAATATAAATAACATAGCTTCTTTAATAAAGAAACAATCTTAAAGAAAATGTCCATGGAGATGTCAGTATCTGACTTGAACCTTCAATGAAGAGTAAAGAATAGAATGAGAGATGTATATTCTAGTTCTAGAGAGTAAATCTTGTTGGTACAGTGCTGGTCAAAGTTCTTTTCAGAGCTTATTCTATTACTGGAAATTTTCCCGTGGTCTGTAATTCTTTCAGATACCTAGATTTTCAGTCTGTACTTTCATTCAAAACTCTCTTAATAAATCTTTACTGATATGAAAAACACTTTAAAATGCATTCAATATATTTTGCAGATTAGAAAAAAAAATACTGTAAAACATTATGTTTGCCAATAAAATAAAATATCGAAACACCTTTTTTGATACATACTTTATTATCATATTCACAGATAATATTCCAGTGTCACAAATTATCTAATTCAAGTGAAAAAGTGAAGACAGTTTGACCAGCATTGTACATGTTATTAATTTTTATTTCAGACTTTCCCTCTAACTGATTCTATATAAAAAAGAGATGGAGCTATTTTTACTTTGTATTTCGTTGCTAAAATAATGTAAACACACTGCAAAATTAATTCATTCAATCTGACAACTATGAATATGTTACCCATGATAGAGCTCTGTAAAATTACATGATATAGTACTTATATTAATCTTTATTGTCAATTACACTCATTTACACACAGGCTGACTTGGCATAATAACAACATATGATAAAGAACACAAGAAGTCTTCAATAAAATTATATTTAAAAAATAATACATCTGCATAACATAATCCAGCCAAAACAATTCTAAAAATCTTCAGTTGCTTATATTGCATTGCATATCCATGTGTTTCAGTGACACAATGGAGACAAAATGCTGGTATTGCAGATCTAAGATGAAGATGAATATCACATAAAATATGATTTAGCTCAACAAAGAAGAGCAACCTAATATCTCCTGCAACAACATTTTTCTATATAATCTTTAAATGATAATGAAGTGAATGAAAAAGTATAGTTGGTTAATACTAAATGTATTATCCTTACTGCATTTTATACACACTAATAACCCAATGGCACTATATGCAAATATAATGTACATAAAAGACTGAAGTAAAATGTAATATGTATAATGCATAACAACAAATTGAAAATTTCAGCTAACAAAGAAAGGAAGAAAAAAAAAAAAAGCAGAAGAGATAACTGATGAATTCTATACTGATGCTTTCCTGATATATTCCCAAGAAAGACTATATTTCCTTACAGTACATTCTTACAAAGTCATGAAAATATAGATGTAAACACATTACCAAATTTGAGAAAGATATATAAATATATATCACAACCAATTACTCTACCATCTTTCAATATCAACACTGACTTATGAACAGATTTGTATATTAATTTTATGTATAAAACCACAGATTAACATGACTAACTGCCAGTAAAAATAGTTACTTTTTGGTCCTTTCGGGATCATAGTGATGCATATGCGTAGTTCATGGTATGATAATATCTGCCCATAAACTGTAGCATTAATCTTACACATGAGCTGTTTATCATACAATTTTAGGCTTTTCTCCTAATTTATGGATAAGCCATTCAGTCATAAGCAGTAGTGTCTGGCTTTGCCCTCTGACGGCGGTGTGCCCTCCATTCAACCTTGCAGAAAGAAAGAGTTCCGAGGGTGGCAAAAACAACCAAGATACCCAGATGCCAATACAGCTGGAAGATACTAGAGTAGAAAAAGCAAGCAGCAGCTGAAAGAGATTGCATGAACTTGAAGAGTGCAAATGCAGGACCAGAGCTATCGGGGTACACTGATCCCAAGATGGAATATATCTGAGTGTTGAAACAGGCATCTCCAAATCCTAATAAGAAGCTGCACATCAGGGCAATCACCTCACTGAAAAGAGAGACACAAGTGAGACTCATAAGACATGTGAAGCAACATTAATTCACACTTCTAAGTGATACTCTTATCCTATTTTATTAAAAGTTTACAGGATACTTATTGATACATAAATACATAAATACACATGCATTTATATATAAATGTGTGTATGTATGCATGCATTCATATGCATTATATATATATATATATATATATATATATATATATATATATATATATATGTGTGTGTGTGTGTGTGTGTGTGTGTGTGTGTGTGTGTGTGTGTGTGTGTGTGTGTGTGTGTGTGTGTGTGTGTGTGTGTGTGTGTGTTTTCATGTGTGCGTATAAATGCATATATATTTATATATATATATATATATATATATATATATATATATATATATATTTATATATATATATATATATATATATTTATATATATATATATATATATATATATATATTCATATATATATTCATATATATATTCATATATATATATATATTCATATATATATATATTCATATATATATATATTCATATATATATATATATATATATATATATATATATATATTCATATATATATACATATATATATATATATATATATATATATATATATATATCCATATATATACACAAACATATATACATCCATCCATATATATATATATATATATATATATATATATATATATATATATTCATATATATACACAAACATATATACATCCATCCATATATATATATATATATATATATATATATATATATATATATATATTGAATACACTGAAAATGAAAGCAATATAATAAATTTGCAAAATTACCTGGGCTGTCCACCTGGCAAGAAGGACGTATCATTGGTATTCTGAAGTGGTGAATTTGTTGGGAGATTCATGAAAATAAGGAAGAAGCAAACCATGTGAACCACATATCCCAAGATCACAATTGGGTCACGACCGGATTTTACTGTTTTACTTCCAAAGATTCCAAATACACCTCCACCTGGAAAGAAAAGAAAAGAAAAGATAAAAACTTTCTGTAGTACAAATAAAAATAAAAAATTTAATTAACAATAACATCAAAATGGCCAAACAAATCACAGTCTGGGTTATAGGTATCAACACCAAGCAAAGACAACACTTACCCAAAATCTCGCCAACACCTATGAACATGCCTGACAGACCAACCAAGCGTTTGGGATCTGGGAACCTTAGAGTTGACCCTAGACAGGCACTGTACACTCCACTGAAGAATGACAACTCAATACCTGAAAATGTGAATAGTTTTCATTTTAGCATAAATCTATGAATAGTCTATGAACATCTTACTTGTATAACTTAAAGAAATTATTGCAAAGGAAGAAATTACTTTTCAGAGAGCTTGGTAACAAAATCATAACACATAAATATGACTTTTCAAGTGTTAAGTAAACTGCAGTCAGTTATTAGGATTCAAAAAGGAATAAATATTTTAAAATGATAATTATTTCTAAAAATAACAGCAATGAGATGTCTATGTTCAGACAGTGGTGTAAGTAAATATCATACATTATACTACACTATTTAGTTAACATCTTACCTGTATAGAAAAATGTAACAGATAAGAGAAGCATATCTTTTGTTTTAAATAGTGCAAAGGACTTCTTCAGCGCTCCATATGGACCTCCTAAGTCATCGGTGCGGCCGCCACCTTCAGACCCAGGTTTGGGTAATATGCACATTACACATACACCAATCACAGCAACAATGGTTAACACAGAGAATACTATCGTTCTAGTGTAGGAATCAATAATCTCTTTTCCCATGAACTGATAGTATACAAAGATGTTACCAAACAACAGACTGAAAAATGGAAATGATACAATTATTTACCCAAACATAAAAAAATCAACAATACCTAATGAAACTAAATAATAATATAAGTAATATAATCTTGTAATATCACCTAATAGTCATGCCTTTTTTGTTTTTTCTCATTAACCTCATTTTAGTTCCTGTAGTTTCCAAATCACTTTCAAGGTCAAGTTCTCAAATAGGGGAAAGATGCAATTTCTGGTCATCAATAGAGGTATTTTACAACCTATGAATAGGATTTAATAAAGGAAAAGCAGGAAAAGCATGAGTGAGAACAAATAGTTCCTTAAAGCAGGAGGTATAAATGGTGCAATTTCACTGTTACATCTTCATCAGAATCACATTTAATTCTGGAGAGAGGGCAATGAAATACATCAATTACACCCCTTGCTTCTGTATAATGAGTAAAAACAGTTGCACCTTGGGAGCCCTACTGAAAAAAGTCTGACAATGAGAGACAGCTTATCAACTATGGTTTAAAACTCTTTTCTTTGCTTTAGCCCACAGACAGCCTCTCAGAAATTCTAATGTTTCCATGTTGTTGCTCAAAGGATAAGCTAACCATATATTACTTTTCTGTTTCAGTTACAAGACTTCTGTAATTATCAAGTTATAATTGATGTTAAAACCATCCAGAAATATAAGAAGAATTTGAAATAATGCATAATTGATTTTTTGATCCTTGGAACTATAAAATTGAGGTACATTCTGATCCCTGACACATTCTTTATAGCAATAGTGGTTTTGTTTGACCAAACAATAAGTCTAAAGAAACACTTGACAATACTATTAAAAATTACCTGCTCTGAAGCATGGCCCAGAAGATGCCAGAGTTACGTGATATTGTTGTCTGGTCTGACATTAAAGTGAGGTAATTTCCTTGTCCAGTCCAAATTAAAGCAGCACCAGCACCCACTAACACTGAGGTTAAATATAAAATCCATGTCTTAGGCCAAAGGAATCCAGCTATGAAGATTCTGAAATAGAAGAAAACATCTCAAACTCTCCATTTTCAAAGTTACATATCTACATAATATACTAGCAATTTATAAAGTCTATATCTATAGCATTCATTTGGAATTAGATTAAAAAAAATGTTATATGAAAATAATTTTGGTATCAGTAAAAAATAAAAGCTAAGTAAATTATACCTAATTTTTTTTTTATCTATAACATCGTGTACTTAGCCATAACATTATAAAAAACAGAGAAAAACATAAGGACATAAGAGGTATTTAGATTAACAGCTATTTTATGTGCTGTAGCCTACATCTCACAGACAACACTTTTCATCTGAATATGCTTAACAAAGATGGCTATCCACTTGACTTGCATTTTAAATCTAATTAATTTTAAGATGCAGTCATTTCA
>NC_061827.1:10577250-10579750 GCF_019202785.1 Penaeus chinensis | reverse complement strand
ATATATGCATGTATATATATATATATATATATATATATATATATATTCATATACATTGCTCAATGTACAGCACCTTTTCACTGTAAAATAATGATAAACGCAAGACGGAATAAGAAGGAACTTCCACCGGATCAAGAAAGGAGCGAAGGGAAGACAAGAGCCCTTAACCAACAGCAAAGGAAACTATCCCTTCCGCCCTACTCCCGCCAAGGAGCCCGCGACAAGCCCGCGGCCGGAGCTGAGGGGGAGTCCTACCTGCATGTTCCCCTGCGTCTGGAAGGAGGTGAAGATGAACATGAAGGCGAGACCGAGGACGATCACGTTAATGGTCGTGCGGTCGAGAGGGAGCTTCATGGTGCCTCACTAGAGTCTCTTACACGACAAACAATGCTTTGACACTGGTTAGGGGAGCCGCGGGGCTAACCACGACAAAACGAGTTCTCCGTTTCTTAGTCTTTAGGTATTCTCATCGACAAAATCTACATAGGAATAAGGGTTGTAAATCTCCCGTCCATTACCTCTAAAATGACCGTTCTTAATCAAATCAATTGCCTTAACTGTGGTTGTCGATTCACATCAGAAAAAAACAACAATAACAATGACATGTGCCAGTGCTGGTCTTCAGGCTCGCTTTCTCCTAATCAATTTTGAATTCTCATAAAAAAAGAAAAAAAAAATCGACACAGACGGAGGGACGGGACGGAGCGGGGCGTGCGGCGGCGACGGCTCGGGAGCGAGTGTGGAGCTCACAGCAAGTGGAGGGAGGCGACCCCATGACCCCCTGTGGTACTGTACAACACACCACCGCGGAGATTATCAACGGAAGGGCCACGAAGCAGACGTAGCATCACGGGCTGTTCGAATACTGCAAGCACCCTCTTGAAACAACTGGACTTTGGTTACAAAGTAGCATCATTGTACACTGATATTCCATTCTGTCTAATTTATACATACATACATACATACATACATACATACATATATACATACACACACACAAACATATATATGTGTGTGTGTGTGTGTGTGTGTGTGTGTGTGTGTGTGTGTGTGTGTGTGTGTGTGTGTGTGTGTGTGTGTGTGTGTGTGTTTGTATATATATATATATATGTATATATACACATACATACACACCTATGTATGTGTGTGTAAAGCATGGTCTATGTACTAAGTAGATATTTTATATATGTTCACAGAATGAAAACATTCATAACGTGCTGCATAAACATGTGTCTGGCACAGGTGTCGGACTGGAACATTCAGCAGGTGGCCCCATCACCCTGCTCGACAATGCAGACTGTGTGTGTGTGTGTGTGTGTGTGTGTGTGTGTGTGTGTGTGTGTGTGTGTGTGTGTGTGTGTGTGTGTGTGTGTGTGTGTGTGTGTATGTGTGTGTGTGTGTGTGTGTGTGTGTGTGTGTGTGTGTGTGTGTGTGTGTGTGTGTCATATATATACTATATCTATCTATATATCTATATACATATGCATACAAGCAGACAGACACACACACACACTAATATAATATATATGTATATATACTAATACATATATATTTTTTTTTTTACACAAACACTCACATATATATGTCAATCAATCAATCAATTACTCTCTCTCTCTCTCTCTCTCTCTCTCTCTCTCTATATATATATATATATATATATATATATATATATATATACTATATAAAAGTATATTTATTTATATAATATATGTACATATATATGTGTGTATATATAATATATATATATGTATATATATATATATATATATATACACACACACATACATACATACACACAAACATATAAACATAAATACATAAATACAGTGAGTGTGAGTGTGAGTGTGAGTGTGAGTGTGAGAGTGAGTGTGTGTGTGTGTAATAACACTCACACAAACCTGCTACATTCTGTCATTAAATTATCAAAATATCAAAACGACATTACTCGTTCAATCACTCAAACCCTTACAAAGATTTTCACTCGGAGAGCTCTACACTCAGCGGACATTAGGATGTACACAAGGATCCTGGAGAACACAGACAAAAGATAGCACGACGTGAGGCTGCATACTCGCACGGTCGCTCAACCCTCTTCCAGTCCTACAAACATCCACTAAGACTATTTAAAGCTATTGGATATTCAGACGCGCGCACATGTATGTAAATAAACGGAAGCACACACACAGATACACACAAATACACGGGTACATACAAACATACAAGCACACAGACACACGTTAGACACAAGCACACAGATACACAAGCCCTTAGACAGACGCAGGTACACACCAGACACAGGTACAGAAAAACACACGGGTGCACACAAAGCGAATGGGTCAACTTGACCTCTCCTTCCTCCCCCCCAGGCCTTTTGCTTTCCATATTTCGTGGAGCCTATGAGTGGGACACACATCTCGCTACACTATTTCTTATTAAAATGTGTTCGAACCTAATTAAATTTCATCATTTTACAAGTTTCTTTACGATTACACGAACGCTG
>NC_061827.1:10559750-10564750 GCF_019202785.1 Penaeus chinensis | reverse complement strand
CAAGAAATTCTTTCGTTGTTGCATAGGTATTGATTATGCGATATTTAGAGGAGCGAAATAAAGCAACTGATTGCCTTCAACGACTTTCTTAAAACAATATACTGCGTATATTGTTTTAAGAAAGTCAACATTGGAAGAAATTGCTTTAGGGGTCGAAGATCACTCGCATAATGCTTTTAACATAAACCGAGCATTTACAAAATCGACGAGACCATTTCTGGCAGAAAATGATGAACTCCGTGTCCCAAACGCACAAACTGCAATCATAAAACCCGTAGCGTCCTAGAAAATCACAGGCCTTAGAACTAAAGAACAACGCCTGTGAGAGACGCGGAAGGGCAAAGGAGCGCAGAAGGGGAACCTCAGGGAAAGGGGATTTCATTACAACTTTCACTAGCCGAAGAAGCTGGTTCCTTCTTGAGGATCCTTCTCCCGCCTCTTGCTTTGCCAGCTCACCACCGCCGGTACCTCTTTTACGTATCATCAACAACCCACATTTAGTGAATTCCCTCCTTTTTGGAGGGAATTCACAACTTCGCATTAAAAACGAAAATTTGCGTAGGTGCCAAAGGTGCGATAGGAACAGATGTAAACCCTGAGACAGGTGTGACTTCACGCTCTGTATGAACAGGTGCTGCTGCTATGTATACACGGAGGAGCGAAGAACCCTGACCGTGGCGCATTGCAAGGTCAACGTGGCTGTCTTGCTGCTTCTGTCACTGACACCATATCAGCCTGATCTTACTTTCGTTCCTGTCTTTCTTCTTTCCTGCCTTCCTTTGTTATCACCATTCTAATGTCATGTCTTCATCTGCAGTTATTCCTCATACTTCCAATGCCGTTTGGTCACAAGAGCATTCAAACACGAAGAATGTATTGGGTCATGAAATTAGCTTACGGTGAATGGTTCTACAGAGAAGACATATTTTGAATCTATACCATACAAATATGTGAAACCATTTCTAGATAGATATATGTATGTATATATCTAAGAGAGAGAGAGAGAGAGAGAGAGAGAGAGAGAGAGAGAGAGAGAGAGAGAGAGAGAGAGAGAGAGGGAGAAAGAACGAGAAAGAAAAAAGGGAAAGGAGTGGAGAGAAGAGGAGGAAGAGAGAAAAATATAGAAGCAAATAGATAAACAATAAAGAAGGGAGAGGGAAAGAGAAAGAGAGGAGAGGAGAAAAGAGAGGGAGGGAGGGAGAGAGGGAGAGAGGGAGAGAGAGAAAGAGAGAAAGAGAGAAAGAGAGGGAGGGAGGGAGGGAGGGAGGGAGGGAGAGGGGGAGGGAGAGGGAGGCGAGGGGGAGAGAGGTAGAGAGAGCGAGCGAGCGAGCGAGAGAGAGAGAGAGAGAGAGAGAGAGAGAGAGAGAGAGAGAGAGAGAGAGAGAGAGAGAGAGAGAGCGAGCGAGAGAGAGAGAGGGAGAGGGAGAGGGAGAGGGAGAGCGAGAGGGAGAGCGAGAGACAGCGAGAAACAGAGCGAGAGAGAGAGAGAGAGAGAGAGAGAGAGAGAGAGAGAGAGAGAGAGAGAGAGAGAGAGAGAGAGAGAGAGAGAGAGAGAGAGAGAGAGAGATTGTGCATTACTGTTGCCTAGTCCTATCTACCAACGAAGCATTTCAAAATCAGAATCGGGTTCCTAAACCATTATACATGTTACCAAATAAAAATTACACAGTAAATAATAATCTCTTTTGGACTGACCCAGAAGTAATACTACTTTCGATATGTATACAAGTGTTGTGGAAGAACCAGTTTGTTACGTCAATTGCATGGTGCATGCTGAGCTAATACCCTCTGCAGCAATGTACGTTGATTTGCATGAAGCGATAATGCCACTTTCAACCGCATTTTATTATTATTATTATTATTTAACAATTCAAACAGAGAAAACTTCTTAGACCATGCCACCCAGACTCCAAAATTTAAAATCACTGTTTCCATCTCTCTCTCTTACCCATCTCTTTTGATCTCCTATGCCTCCCTATTGAAACTACAGCCCGAGCCGACCACCTACTTAATCCTCGAATGCAGGACAACATGCACTCACCCCATATGAACGCCGGCTTGATGGGAAGGGAAGGGAAGGGAAGGGAAGGGAAGGGAAGGGAAGGGAAGGAAGGAAGAAAGAAAGGAAGACAAAGAATGAAAGAAAGAAAGAAAGAAAAAAAGCCACTGTCGACCCGAGTGCTCCGCGGACACTATCACCACGACGGTTCACTTTTCCCTTCACTTTCCCATCGCCATTTGCAAAGTACCAGTCTGGAAAACTCATCCACTCCTGACATTTAAACCAAACAACTTGCACCCATCCCTTCCGTCTCTACCTGGTTTCTCTCAGCACCGGAGGTCACCCTCTACGTTTTTGTCACCTGCGCACGACCTTAGAAATCTTATTATCGACAGCTTGAAAAATGTGAAGAGTAGTTTACAGACACCTATGTCTACGATCTTCATTAACTTTTTGTTCAAGTTTCGAAAGATTTCGACGCAAACCGATGTATCGACAACCACAGTTTCCCCACAGTGGAACAAACGCTTACATAGATCTGAACAACGACCTATTTTGGCCCACTTTTTCCCTCTGACTAACTCTATCGCCTCCTATAACAACATAAGACCTGACGTCTTTGCTACAGGTGGTTCCGGCGAGACGCGGTGCCGACGACGCACGGCTGCCAAGGAAGAGCACACTTGTGGCTAGGGTTAAGGCTGACACTTGAGTGCGGCCGGTTGGGCCTTGTTCTCTCCGGCCTAGAACCTGTAGCGTCACCACGCCCCGCACCAAGGACAACGACTGAGCTTATCCGTCGCTGAGAAAAGCCAAAATTTCGAGTTTTCTAACGGAACCACAAGGTCAGCTGTTGATCAAAATCTATGAGGATGTCAGCAATGGGATACCGCAGGTGTACGGTAAAATCTGCGTACGTCCTGCTGTCAGCACAGTAAACGTGCACTGGGACCATGTACTGAGTACTACAGAACATGAACAGTACGCCTCATGTTACTGGTTAAGGATACACTGCAACTGATCTTATAACACAGCTCGTGCTAGGGAAGCATCACATCATTAATACCCGGTAAAAAAAAAAAAGCCATGAAAGTACAGTGGGTATCTCGGGTATCTCGCGTACTGGGCACTACTACCCCCGACACCATGACTATCCAAACTTGCCAAACCTATGACCTTAACACTACTGCTTCTTACACCAAGCAGCGCGCCCTCGTCCGGATGCGAACTAATGAAAGACGTAATAACAACGGCTGGAATATGACGGGGAGTGAAATGACGTTAACCTGCTTGTAATTACGGCAGCTATGTTTATCATAACCACATATAAAGAGAGATAATAAGAGTAATGCAATAATAATAGTAGCAATAGTGATATCAGTAACAACGATAACAATAATAATGACAATAATAATAATAATAATAATAATAATAATAATAATAATAATAAAAATAATAAAACAGCAACAACGATGATAATAACAATAACAATGATAGCAATAATAATGATGATAATATCAATATTAATGATAAAAAATAATAACGTATCGACTGGTGCATTTTGTATTCTAGACGGTAACATCTTCACTACCCTATTTGCATTGCCAATGACCTATGCAAAACTTCGGATGAAGCATAACGACTTCGCCAACACATTAAAAAAAAAAAAAAAAAAAAAAAAAAAAAAAAAAAAAAAAACATACTGCGTCACTGTTGGCTACCGTAATAAATCCAGCAAATAATTATTTATTTTCTTCAATCAACAAATGGATATAAAGAACGTATTCCAGAACCATTACAAAATGTCTCATTTCTTAAAATTCATAAATAATAATAAGCAATGACCTGCATCCGTCACATGGGCGACCGCGTAATGAGACGAAAACGTTATTCGGTGTCAATGGTGACGCTAGAGTTAATTATCTGGAGTGCTACGTGCCACACTGGTCAACTTTCCGCCAAAAAAGAGAGAGAACGAAAAAAACACTCCGTTAGACAGACTCTTCAAGGACACTGAGTACAAAAGGGCCCTAAAGTAAGGGGAGACTCGGCCATTTTAACCCATTCGCCCCATGTGGCAAAAATACATGCCATGCCCACTGTAATGCACCTTTATTTATTGTATTTACACATAGATGGCTCTACAAGTTCTTAATCACCAAATAGCCTGTTATTAGAAACTACCAATTTCACCTGTTTACCCTTTTCTTTCACTTTAAGAAAGGATCTTTTGAATCATTTCATTGTCTAAAATATTTTAATGACAAATTACTAATCATAACATCAATAACAAATCAATAACAATAATAACAGTATCGATAGCAATGTTATTAATTTTACCGCCAATTCAAGGCATGGGGAAATCAGGATCGGTAACTAGGGCCTACTGATAGACTCCTTGCCGGCTGAGCACATGTGGAGCCATCTGTGTTTAACAAAATTCACCAAAAACTAAAGGGGACAGAACATAAATCCGGGGCGAATGGGTTAAGTTCAGTGCATTTCGTCCCTCACTCTCAGACAAATAACGAGTCTTCTTTTACACCCCGATTCTACAATCACTTTCACCCTTCCCTGTCTTCGGCCACCCTTCACCCTCGTACGCTGTATCTTGTCCCTTCATGCACTCTCCCCCATCCTCCCTTGTTGTCTCCCCCCTCCTCTCAGCATCGTCGCTCTCCCTCCCCCCACCACCCCCCCTTGTCCTTAATCCTGTTCGGTCACCCTCCCGCTTCGAGACCCACCCTTGGCTGCAACGTCAAGGCGCTATTGCTCATCCTTCAAGTTCTTTCAAAACCCATCGAACTCCAATTACCCTACGCGTCCATTTTTTTCCCGAAATGCCGACAATCTTTATCGTCTCCCTGCCTACTCAAATAATCCACGTGTAACCATTCGGACATCTACCCTTTTATAATTATACTAGTCTTATAATAAAGTGAACCACAGGAATGATAATTGTAATGGCGCATTGAAATCTTTACCCGAGCCTGATAAA
>NC_061827.1:10547250-10554750 GCF_019202785.1 Penaeus chinensis | reverse complement strand
CCATTTTTTATTTATTTTTCCCGGCAGCATTGGGTTAAATACCCACATGTAAAATTTAGTGCTCTGATATATAAAGGTGTAACATTAAACAAATAACAATGCCATTTGGATTAAATATTACATCCATGTTTCATAGGAATTGTTAATTATTTTCTAGAAATCAAAACTGCATATCAGTGAAAAGAAAACAAAACTTTGGCAGTGCATCTATAGTAACAAAGTCAATTGGAAATTTCAATCTCTCATTTATTTATTCAGTTAAAAAATATCATAGAAAATTTTGAATCCAAAGAAATACTGCATCCAAACTATACCAAATAAAAAATATATCTTGACTGATAAAATATTCAACAATTTTTTTTCTATGCAGAACACTAGCTGCTCTGTATATTTTCACTGACATACTGATGCCGTGCAAAAAGCAGATCTTTTTAAATGTTATGGTTGACAAGATAAACTAAAAACTAAAACACATATTTCCACAATTACAACTGCAAGCACAAAATATACAAGTGACTAATGTAGACAAATACAATTAGAGATTCAGAGGAACATGATACTGCATGGTTTCAATGCCATGTATAGTCCTATACAATTAAACACTTAGCTTTAATTGAAAAATTTAGATATAAACATAAATCCCAACTACTTCTAAAAACATATTTCTGAGATCCTTCTGCCTCTACACCCTACATGTCTCATTATATAAATATATTCCAGTGGTTACTGTTTGGAATCTATTGCTTGAAAGGAAATCCTTGTAAATTAATAATACTCTGCAGTGGCTTTAAAAATTATGGGAACAAAGTCACTTCTTTTCAAATATATTCAAGGCATGATTAACTTAAATACCGAGTGTTCAAATGAAGAGAACTAGGAAAAACATTTATAAATATATATAAACCACTGAGTACTGTCAAAAATATATACAATAAGTACAGCTAAAGAAACATCAGGAACCTCTTCAAAGCAGTTTACAATACACAAATATACACAAGAATGGTGAACTCAAAGCAGCAACAAACTTTCAAACATTTTACAAAAGATATTGCTTTCATCTTATCCCAGAACATAAGGCAACACTTACCGTAATTATAGAAATTGTTTTAAATGCTGAGAATAATATCAAGAAGGAGACAGACAGAAGAATAACAGCACAATATCTTCTATTTGGTAATCTTGTCTGTGATGTTGGAGGGGCAGCCGTAGAGTTGGCATGTTCATCTTCACATATATCATTGCTCGGCTGACTATTAACCACTATATTATCTTCAACATTAATATCAATCAGGGATTCTTCTGTTTGCATCTCCATTATTTTAGCTTTTTTCTTTTCCTTTTCACATTCAAAGTGTAGTCCTCTACAAGAATGGCAACATACACTTCCATGTTGTTATGATGAATCAGCAATAAAAAGAATAATAAAAAGGTGGGCAGAGGTCTGATGACGCATAGCCTCAGCCCACAAATAAGTCACCACCTACCCTTGTGCTATGAATTGTTGGGTCCTAATCACTTGCAACACCAAAGAGGTTCAAACTCTCAACCACTGAGCTCACAATTTATCAACAAAGTTGCATAAAATTGCTAGATAAACACTCTAAGAGTTATAACTCAGTTTGAGAACTAATATTCTATATGACAAAACGCCTCACCTACTCTTTGATTAATATGCATTTTCATGAAGACAAAAAGAATAAAAAGGAAAACAAATAGAAGAAACAAGATTTGGTACACATCAAATTCAACATCTAAGTAAATGCTATCATCAAATGCGAAACATTCCTATGAAAATTGTTTTTCTATGAGGAATTATTATGGCATGGTTTTCTCACCAATTTACCATGAAGACATGGTGTGTGAACACATATTTATTTTGATCACATAAACTCTCTCAAGTTAATAGGAAACTATCTTGCCTAGCAACACCTACAGTATCTCAAGAATCTTTAAATACTTATCTTGAGTCCCACTGAAAATTGTTGCATATTGCAGTTGCCATTTTGCCCAGACAATCAAAGAAGCTGATACAATTAGTTCTAACAACAATAAATATTTCTACTTTTATATATACATACACATATATACACACAAATATATAAATATATATACACACATAGATTACATATTCCATGCAAAATTACCAGTGACTGTTACTAACTCTAAGAGCAATGAATACCAATAATCTTATCAGTCTAATCAGATAGAAATATGATTATTCACCTACTACAGATGTCTCATAGGATTATCATACAGACAGATACTGAACAGTATATACAAAATGTAGTGTGGTAGATGCATTTGAAATTCAGCCCAATAAATACTGGTATCTGTCAGGATTTACAGATTTTTGCTTGTAATGCACTCTGATAGTGCCTTAGTGAGTAAAAATTAAAGCATATATGCTTTCATAATATGACAATTGGCATACCAAGTAATAGGTGAGTATCACTTTTTTCCAGCTCAAACAAGTAATTATAATTTGTAAAGATGGAGCTGTCATAAAAAGTTTGCCATTTTGCACATTTCACCACATAATCCGTTATCTATTTATGCCTTCAGATTAAATGCCCCATGTTCACTCCTATATCAACTTGAATTCCAAAATATAATTAGCACTAGTAAACATTACATTGATTTAATTTCATCAACATTTCAGTGAAAAGTAGATTTTAGTGAACAGAATCATCTAAAATCAGTGTGACATTTAAACTAGTCATGCTTGAAAATACAAATATTCATATATGGACTCACTCATTCATTGTATCATATGAACAGACATCCCCATAAACATAAACACACAAATATGAGAGCATTTAGAACAAACAAACATACAAGCACATACATACCTATTCATATCCACAAAAAGAGTAATACATTAATATGTTTGACAGTGCAAAATATAATTAGATAAAAAGAGGTTTTACTCCTATGACTTCACCATAGTGTATTTGTTACTAAATTTTTGATCTGGAGATTGTTAAATTTCCAATGGTACCAAACCAACCATAAACTATGCCTTCAAAATAAAAAGACAGTCATGCAGAAACAATGTGCTGCCAATTAACAATGCAGAAAAAAAAAGTAAAATCAAACATACCAGACCACACTCACCGTCATGATGCCGTTAGTGTTGAATGCAGTAAACACAAGCATGAATGCCACACCAAGACCCATGATATACGAAAGCACTTTTTTATCATTTTGCGGTACGGGTATTTCATGCTGTCTCTCTGTCAGGGGATGTCTTTCAGCTTCTATGTCCCAGTCGTCACTTGGCCCTACTGGCTCATTTTTTGATGCCCCACTAATTTCCAAATCATCTTCCTCATCGAGCAGACGTTCTGTGTCCTCCATATTCTCAAACTCTGCACTCCAACTTCTTCTCCTGAGATAGCTCATTTCAAAATCATTTGTCAAACATCACTGAATACAAGAAGTTTTTCATTGTTTTATTATTCACTGAAAACCTAAGAACAGTCTTAGGACAGATAGACCATTCACCATTAGTAATGTTAATAACTGACACCTTTAATATGATATACAGTATGAAATTATTTTCTCTTGCTGTAGATTTACATGTTAATTTTGCATTCACATATATGAGAATTGATAAATGATTATATTAATCAAACAGAATGTTAAAAAGCCTACTATCTTAGGTGCATTTCATTTGCATAAACAGAGCAAACTTTCTTCTTTACTTCCATAGCTCTTCACATAACAATAATGTGGTTTTCAACTAAAGAGGATATTTCTTTGAATGACTGTTCAGGACTTCTTAGTTTTAATTTCTCTCTATCATATGATAATTTTACATGTAGTATTAGTGATCAACTAATCTACCCTTAATTTTCAAGCACCGCAGATATCAGTAAAGTGCCATGTTCACTATAGTTCTAGTTTATCAAAAATGTTTACACATAGATGGCTCCACATATACTTAATCACTATGAAGTCAATCATTAGTGAACCATATTCATTGTAACAAATGTATAAAAGGTATAAATGAGAAAAAATGTCTTCACAATACAAGAGATGTATTTAACTTATCTTCGTCTGAAATACATATATACATGTATTCTGGCGAAGATATATTTGAAACCTAGTCTTTTCCTTGATTTTTACATATATTTATTTTTATTAGTAGTAGTATTTAAACAACATTATAATAATCATAAAATCAACAATAATAATTACAGTGTTAATATCAACCCAATGGCACCTCGAAAATGTAGTGTCTACTATAGTATTGTTTTGAGAAATGTCTCTTCATAGAGATGGCTCCAAAAGAACTCAGCCAGCAAGGAGTCAGTTTGAAATGCTTGTAACCTCATCTGATATTTTTTTTTTTTACTAATATCATGAATATCATTGCTGTTACTATTAATATAGATATTATAATTATAATAATGTTATTAACATTACTAATGTCAATATAAGATAAAAAAAAAAATCCCCCCCAAAAATCAAGGAAAAGGGTAAAACAAGCAAAGTAGTACTAGTAATTGACTCATCGGTGTCTAAGTACTTGTGGAGCCATCTATGTGTAAAGACAACTAATAAACTAAACTCATGGTGCTCATGGAACATACTTACATACCATCCCCAGAAAATTCAGGTAAAAAGCATTAGAAAATAGGGGATAAAACTGAAACTTCAAGGAATATGAAAATCAGGTGTGATTACTAGGGCCTACTAATTGACTTCTTGGTGGCTGAGCACTTGTGGAGCCATCTATGTGCAACAGTTCACAAAAAATTTCAGAAGACAATACATACCCCTGGCCTGAATGGGTTTAGCATTTATATATCTATCTACCTGTGCATTAAGCTTACATCCTATTTATTACTGTCTGGAAAATACATACATGCAGCTTTATCTAAGTTGTGTTATGAGAGCAACTCCTTAATACAACTGTTTTACTGGGCAATTAATTTTATTTTGTGTGAAACTGACAACTCATGAATAACATTTTTCTGAACACATCAGAAATGACTGCAGTTTCTATAAGTTTCATTTACTGGTAAAGGGACTTAAACATTCAAAGAAAATATTAATACTACATTAATAAAAGCATTTGCAAAATACATATATAGCACTAGAAATAGTACTGATTTATACCAAATAAAACTGGAAGAAACAACTGAGAAAGTGGTAACTACAAAATGTTACCATTTCTTGAAATATATTTTTCTATGCCTCATGTGCATGTATTCATTTGTTAAGTCTAGAGACTGCTATTTTTAGTAAAAAAAAATGTCCCAGTGCATCATTACTTTTGTGATAATTAGAGGCAGACACCATCACAAATTTCCATTTTGTATCCATAACAAGTAGAATGAAAGTTTGTGGATTTATTAATGAAATATAACATTATTCATGGCAATTTTAGATTTTAGCTCATTTACTTATGATGTGACTAACCTGAATATGTTATTCATGTGATGAACGTTTACAAGATACCTGCTAGTCTGCCATTGGCCTTCACACCTTTGGCATTCCAGGAAAGGCCAACTAACTTCAACAGCAATTCTACTATTAGGGAAGAATTTGTAAATCATCAAATATGGAATCAGAGAACACACAGGGGATGCTTCTTGTTCTTTGCTGTGAAACAAAGAAGCAGAAGCCTGAACAGTTGCTTTATATTTATAATATCATATAATATAAGCCATTCTTATATCATAATAAGCTTCAAGTAGTGTTGGATAAACCACAACTAATGTAATTATGAAAAAATCCTGTTTTGATAGCCCCTGTGGGAGTTTTTTACACAATTCCCCCTCATGGCTTCAATTTAACTATTGCAGTTACATTGAGTTTATCTAACTACTGAATTTCCAAGATCTTGAAATTTGCTTAACTGCTAGCATTCAAGACAGATAATCACAGACATGCAAATATTAGTTCACTGGCTTATCTAAAGGGTTAGAGTTGCAACCCCGCACAGACAATTAAGGCAATTGCAATTAATGTTATATCCATTGCTAAAGACATAGGTAGATTATGGATACTACAAATACCTGTCTTCTGATCAAAACTAACCCATATCATATATATTCTACTGTTTGGTTTCGAATGAACTGCTCTGTTAAGAATCTAGCAATGCCTTCTATTCACCCTAGAATCAAATGCTTCTAGTATTTTCATCATATGCATATAATCTAAAAATGAATGTCTTCTCACCTGTCCTCGACAGTGACTGCTTGATTTTCTGCCTTGCCTCTACGAATTTACTTAGTGTTTTGACCTTTGTAGTTTTGTCCTATGGACCTAATAATAAAAATAAACAGTGATCTACTATAATCTATGATTATAAAGTCATCTTATTATCAGCAAGTATCACGACATGCTTCCATTTCTAAACGTCATTACTGTTATGTGTTTTTTTCCAAGTCTCGTGATAAATGGTCGTGTCAAGTCGATATCGTAGAAACCAAAACAAACGGAACACATAACGTTATGAAATGGAAATAAAATTATAAGCTATGGTATATAGATACCTTTCTTTTTGATTCGTAACAAAATCTCCAAAATTTAACATGTTATCTATAGATGTTTGAAAATGTTGTACCACCTTTTTTTAATACTTAAATATATAATTCGCATTTTAACGTACAGAGCGACGAAAGGTCGCCCAGTGGCGGCGGGTTATTCAAGCCGCCCACAGGAGGCACGAGTTTAGAGCAAGGCAATAAAAAACAAGATTTTCCTTTTCCGCACTTACCTCAATGACACTCATAGTCTGGAATGCTATGAAGGAGAACATATAAGCTAATCCCAAGAGTAAAACACAACAAAATCTTCGATCCATCTTGATATAGGCTTGAGAGGGCAGATGCGAGGAAGAGAGACACCAGAGAGTACAAGAGATGGACTAACAACAGGTAGGATGGTGTCGGGTCTGTTCACTGACCCACTCGAGGATGGTGCCACATACAACCTGATATGTTGATGTGTTTACTTTCGTTTTTTATGCGTACCATAGGTCATTTAAAAGTCTGTCTATTCGACATATAGTAAACGTTTGATCAACTGTGTTCATTTCTTATGTATATTATTGTTTGATTTCCCAAATGTGCTTTATTGCGTCTCAGAGAGATGAGCACTACTTGGCAACACGTTTCCATTAATTTCTGGTGTACATTATTCTGATATATGAGGTTGGTGTTTTAAGACAATCAATCGGAAATTTTTGTTGATTTTACGCTCACTCCCACTCAGATTTTTTTTTTTTTTTTGTATAATCCACCATCTGCTTCTCTTTTCCTTACACTGTTCTGTTTGTCTCTGATTCTGTCTGTCTGCCTCCCCTCTCTCTCTCTCTCTCTCTCTCTCTCTCTCTCTCTCTCTCTCTCTCTCTCTCTCTCTCTCTCTCTCTCTCTCTCTCTCTCTCCATCTATCTATCTATCTAGCTATCTTCGCTTTGTATTTGTGTGTATATATATTTCCATCTCCAGCTGTTTCTGTGTCTCTTTGTCTTTATCATTGCCTCAT
>NC_061827.1:10522250-10537250 GCF_019202785.1 Penaeus chinensis | reverse complement strand
ACCATAGTAGTCGCGATGCTGTGGTATTATGCCTCGATCAAATATGGCAGTCATGATGCTACGGTATGGCTTTAACCTTCGTGGAAAATATATTGATGTAGTCAGTGTCCGGTACCTTGCTCTATCTTTCCGGCCCGTCCTCCTCTTTCTCATCATCATGATTAATAATGATATCGTGTTATTATTGTCATAGTAATAGTAATAATGATAATAATAATGATGGTGATTATTATCACTATCATTATCATCATCATCATCATTATTATTGTTAGTATAACTAATATAATTATCATTATTATTATTATTATTATTATTATTAATATTATTGTTATTGTTATTATTATTATCATTATTACTATTATTATCATCATTATTATTATCATTATCATCATTGTTATTATCATTATTATTATTGTTATTATTTATTTTACCACTCTTATTGTTGTTATCATCATAATATTTTTATTATCATTATCATCAGTAGAAATGGTATGAATCAAAATGAATATCTTCATAATTCAAGATATGCATTTAACCGGTTTCGAATATCTTCGTCAGAAATACATGTATTTCTGACGAAGACATATTCGGCACCGGTTAAATACATGTATTTCTGACGAAGAAATATTCGAAGCCGGTTGAATACATAATTTGTATTATGTAGATATTCATTCTCATTCAAACCTTTTCTACATTTGTCGCTATAAATACGGTTCATTATCATCAGTATCACTATTATCATTACCACTATCATTACTATAATTATTATCAGTATCACTATTATCATTACCACTATCATTACTATAATTATTATCATAATCATTATTATCATTACTAACGTCATCATTCAATGAGAAGCACTATGGGAATTGCAAATGCATATCGAAGTTATTCTGAATATACACAATAAATTAATGACACTTATGGAAATACGTTCCAATGCTAAACGTAAAAAATCAAGCAATCATTTATTATCATTACAAAAACCTTTGCAGTTATATCGTTCGTGGAACACAGGTCTCGTAGACACAATAAATGCCTAATGAGTATAAGGCTATAAATGGTCAAAGATTCTGGTATAACCTAATACACATTCTAAATACAGGACAGAAAATGATATTGCGAAAAATACATGTGGTAAATGTTGACCATCAAGCAGATAACATCAGAAAAGAATCTATTCCAACCTCAATAACCGCTGTTTCATAATAGTATCTCGAAGATTTTAACAGGTTAACAAGTGCGTTAATGTTTTCATATATTTCTGTAGAAGAGTTCTCTTCATCAAAGTGTACTTATTCACATTTATACTACACAGAAATCAGTATTATGCATCCCGATATGTTATCTTCTTGATTTCTTTATCTAATGCATGATAGCATCCTCTTATCTACATCTCATGATCGTCTTAAGTAAATATCTGATCCCTATATTATGTAGTGAACATTATGTCTTACATAAGAAATGTGCTCGAAGTATACGCGAACGCGCGAGTACAGTAAGCATTAATTATAAAATCCTTGTCACCAGAAAAAATACAAACCTTTCAATATAATCTCTATTCCTTTTCCCTCACAATAATCTCACACTTCAATAAAATATCGTAATGATATAACCCTACTTTTTATCAGAAAAAATAACATACGAAAGAACTCGAGGTACTGTGTGGGTGAAGTGCGGATTAGCAGCAGTTGGCAGGCAGCGCAGGGAAGTCGCAGCGCCGTCCTCCGTGGTGGCGACTTCGATGCGAACGCCGTCAGACGATGCAGAGAGCGGTAGGCAGATTGCTGCTACATCTTCTTTCGTGTGCGCCTAGGTAATGGCGTGAAATTGTGTATTCAGACTACAGATATTGTGATTAGAAGGTTGCGACTCGATTTGATAGGCTACAGGTGTTAGCGATAGGGTTTTATGTAGTTAGAGGAAGTAGTAGTGATGACCAATGTTTTATTTCGTATGTTTACCTTCCATGTCATAAGTTTTCAACATTAGTTTATTACTCTTTGTGTTATCCAAACGTACGTGTGCTGCAGCAAGGCATACGAGTAAGATATATTGTTGGAAATCAGTTGTACTTTTAGTTGCTGGTAGAAATAAACAATAACACGTGCGTTCATGTTTACAGCCGACGATAACGCGACTTGGCGACTGCATCATATGATCGCGAATAAAGTAATTGTTGATTGATACTTTTACGACAAATTAAATGAATATCAACCCAGATTATTTCACTAAAATGTCTTAGACTATTTTCATAGAAATGTATAAACTTAGTTTTTATTGAATCGGAATGGTAATGCAGGTAATTGCGGATATGGTACGAGTTTCTAGTCAGATACATAGATCTTTTATGTCTTATTTTAAATTCATATTTTGTTAAGAACATAACCACGTGTGGCTGAGAGTTGACCCATAGTTGGTCATAAAAGTAAACATATCAAATAAATCGGCTTAAAAAAAGAAGTGCTGTATTCTATGGTATCTTTTCATAGAAGCCATTATCCCAGGACTTTTCGCTGTTTGTGGTGTGGCATGCCTTCTGACACCTGTTTGCTGAAATAAGTTATAAAATAATTTTTTTTTTAATTACCAAGTATTGATCAGTATGATTTGATATAGTTGCTTCCTTTTGATTATGTAATCATAAGTTTTTAACTTATTCTTTGGATTTCAGACATAATTGTTACCCATGTAAAAATTACAAATGAGAAATAGATATAATGATATGGTTTTTACAAAATTTACAAATTTTTTTTATAATTTGCTGGAAATGTTTATGATTGATATATAAGATTAAATTGTATGTAAATTAACCCGAAAAGGACAGTATAGGTCTACACCCATACTCAGACAAAAGTAGGAAATGTTTCTTTACCTGTTGATTTTTTTTTATTTGCTAATTACAGAGTTTTAGATATTTGTTTTCTGTCAAGATGTATACGTACATTACTGATAGTATTTTTTTTTTTTTTTGCTTTTACTTTTACTTTTTAAAAATTACAATTTAGGGAAACACCTATCACTAGTAACAGCTGGTATCCTGCTAAGGGAGCCCAAAGACCCACAAGGAGAGTTAATAGGACATAAAGTGTTATTTCAAAGTCATAAAAAAAGATTTATGTACATTACCTCCATCCCAAACCTTCCAAGATTTAGAAATCTTTGTTTCAGTCACTTTGATTTTCTCCTTAAACTTTAAAAATCCCTGCTTCACAGATTATTATTTATTTTATTACACCCAAAAGCAACAAGTCTTGCAACAATCAGAATTGAAAAACAAGTACAGAGTACTGTTGTCTCATAGGGCACTCTGAGGACACACACACATACATATATATGAA
This sequence comes from Penaeus chinensis, assembly GCF_019202785.1. NCBI lineage: Eukaryota > Metazoa > Arthropoda > Malacostraca > Decapoda > Penaeidae > Penaeus > Penaeus chinensis. The sequence goes on along the minus strand of NC_061827.1, from coordinate 10,533,909 downwards.
AAAAAGGCCTGGAGATGAGAAAATTTGCCAATTAGAGTTATGGTTGTATTGTAGCCCTCACAGGTTGGCAATTTTATTACTATAATTATATTGGTATGTTAGAAAACCATCTGTTTTTTTAAAGGATTTTTGGATAGGTAAGGGTTGGATTGAATTTTGTTTTTTGTGAGGACTGTGTTCATTCATAGTGGTAGTATTTTGTGTCATCACATAATTTTTGTTATATACAGTGTTTAAGAAAGTATCATCATAATTGATTTTACTTTAATCAAATATTTTTCAAAACCGTATAAACTTTTTTACCAGCTGTGTAAAAAAATGGCTCGGGGAAGTACTTGGATGACAGATTATGCTGAAGATGTGCTAGCATGGATGCACACCAAGGAACTCCAACATATGGCTTACAATGGGAATTCACCACAGGTTTGTTATCCGTAAAATTCTTGAACTTTTATACTTATCATGTAGTAAAAATCCCCAGCCTTGCTTTTCTTTACCATGTTTGCTTTGTGCCCCTAGCTTTGCATTTGCACTTACCTCCTGTGTCCTCCTATCACCCACTTTCTCTTTTTTCCTGCAGTCTTTCTTTTCATGTTTTCTTCCCTACCTCCTGCTTCTGTTCTTGTCTTCTTTTTTTTTTTTTCCTTGTTTCCACTCTCCATACCCATCTTCCCCTTCCTGTCTCCCTTATTCCTCCCTCTGTCCTTCACTTCTTCCTCCTTGCTGGTGTTTTTATTTCCCCTTTTGTCCCTCCCTTCCTTTTCCTATTCCCTCCCTCCCTTCCTTTCTTTCCCATTCCCTCTCTCCCTTCCTTTCTTTCCCATTCCCTCTCTCCCTTCCTTTCTTTCCCATTCCCTCTCTCCCTTCCTTTCTTTCCCATTCCCTCCCTCCCTTCCTTTCTTTCCCATTCCCTCCCTCCCTTCCTTTCTTTCCCATTCCCTCCCTCCCTTCCTTTCTTTCCCATTCCCTCCCTCCCTTCCTTTCTTTCCCATTCCCTCTCTCCCTTCCTTTCTTTCCCATTCCCTCTCTCCCTTCCTTTCTTTCCCATTCCCTCCCTCCCTTCCTTTCTTTCCCATTCCCTCCCTCCCTTCCTTTCTTTCCCATTCCCTCCCTCCCTTCCTTTCTTTCCCATTCCCTCCCTCCCTTCCTTTCTTTCCCATTCCCTCCTCCCTTCCTTTCTTTCCCATTCCCTCTCTCCCTTCCTTTCTTTCCCATTCCCTCTCTCCCTTCCTTTCTTTCCCATTCCTCTCTCCCTTCCTTTCTTTCCCATTCCCTCTCTCCCTTCCTTTCTTTCCCATTCCCTCTCTCCCTTCCTTTCTTTCCCATTCCTCTCTCCCTTCCTTTCTTTCCCATTCCCTCTCTCCCTTCCTTTCTTTCCCATTCCCTCTCTCCCTTCCTTTCTTTCCCATTCCCTCTCTCCCTTCCTTTCTTTCCCATTCCCTCTCTCCCTTCCTTTCTTTCCCATTCCCTCCCTCCCTTCCTTTCTTTCCCATTCCCTCTCTCCCTTCCTTTCTTTCCCATTCCCTCTCTCCCTTCCTTTCTTTCCCATTCCCTCTCTCCCTTCCTTTCTTTCCCATTCCCTCTCTCCCTTCCTTTCTTTCCCATTCCCTCTCTCCCTTCCTTTCTTTCCCATTCCCTCTCTCCCTTCCTTTCTTTCCCATTCCCTCTCTCCCTTCCTTTCTTTCCCATTCCCTCTCTCCCTTCCTTTCTTTCCCATTCCCTCTCCTCCCTTCCTTTCTTTCCCATTCCCTCCTCCCTTCCTTTCTTTCCCATTCCCTCTCTCCCTTCCTTTCTTTCCCATTCCCTCTCTCCCTTCCTTTCTTTCCCATTCCCTCCCTCCCTTCCTTTCTTTCCCATTCCCTCCCTCCCTTCTTTCTTTCCATTCTCTCCCTTCCTTCCTCCCTCCCATTCTTGTCCCTTTCCCTCCCTCCATTCTTCTCCCTTTCCCTCCCCCATTCTTGTCCCTTTCCCTCCTCCCATCTTGTCCCTTTCCCTCCCTCCATTCCTGTCCCTTTCCCTCCCTCCATTCCTTTCCCTTTCCCTCCCTCCATTCCTGTCCCTTTCCCTCCCTCCATTCTTGTCCCTTTCCCTCCCTCCATTCTTGTCCCTTTTCCCTCATCTTCCCTTTCCTCCTCCATTCTTGTCCCTTTCCCTCCCTCCCATTCTTGTCCCTTTCCTCCCTCCCATTTCCCCTTCCATTCCTCCCTTGTCCCTTTTTCCTTCCTCCTCCATTCTTTCCCTTCCTCCCTCCTCTTCTTCCTTTCCCCCCCCTTGTCCCTTTCCTCCCTCCATTCTTGTCCCTTTCCCTCCCTCCATTCTTGTCCCTTTTCCTCCCTCCATTCTTGTCCCTTTTTCCCTCCCTCCATTCTTGTCCCTTTCCCTCCCTCCCATTCTTGTCCCTTTCCCTCCCTCCATTCCTTGTCCCTTTTCCTCCCTCCATTCTTGTCCCTTTTCCTCCCTCCATTCTTGTCCCTTTCCCTCCTCCATTCTTGTCCCTTTCCCTCCCTCCATTCTTGTCCCTTTCCCTCCCTCCATTCTTGTCCCTTTCCCTCCCTCCATTCTTGTCCTTTCCCTCCCTCCATTCTTGTCCCTTTCCCTCCCTCCATTCTTGTCCCTTTCCCTCCCTCCATTCTTGTCCCTTTCCCTCCCTCCATTCTTGTCCCTTTCCCTCCCTCCATTCTTGTCCCTTTCCCTCCCTCCATTCTTGTCCCTTTCCCTCCCTCCATTCTTGTCCCTTTCCCTCCCTCCATTCTTGTCCCTTTCCCTCCCTCCATTCTTGTCCCTTTCCCTCCCTCCCATTCTTGTCCCTTTCCCTCCCTCCCATTCTTGTCCCTTTCCCTCCCTCCATTCTTGTCCCTTTCCCTCCCTCCCATTCTTGTCCCTTTTCCTCCCTCCATTCTTGTCCCTTTCCCTCCCTCCCTTCTTGTCCCTTTCCCTCCCTCCATTCTTGTCCCTTTCCTCCCTCCCAATCTTGTCCCCTTTCCCCCCTCCCATTCTTGTCCCTTTCCCTCCCTCCCATTCTTGTCCCTTTCCTCCCTCCCATTCTTGTCCCTTTCCCTCCCTCCCATTCTTGTCCCTTTCCCTCCCTCCCATTCTTGTCCCTTTCCCTCCCTCCATTCTTGTCCCTTTCCCTCCCTCCCATTCTTGTCCCTTTCCCTCCCTCCATTCTTGTCCCTTTCCCTCCCTCCCATTCTTGTCCCTTTCCCTCCCTCCCATTCTTGTCCCTTTCCCTCCCTCCCATTCTTGTCCCTTTCCCTCCCTCCCATTCTTGTCCCTTCTCCCTCCCTCCCATTCTTGTCCCTTTCCCTCCCTCCCATTCTTGTCCCTTTCCCTCCCTCCCATTCTTGTCCCTTTTCCCTCCCTCCCATTCTTGTCCCTTTCCTCCCTCCCATTCTTGTCCCTTTCCCTCCCTCCCATTCTTGTCCCTTTCCCTCCCTCCATTCTTGTCCCTTTCCCTCCCTCCCATTCTTGTCCCTTTCCCTCCCTCCATTCTTGTCCTTTCCCTCCCTCCCATTCTTGTCCCTTTCCCTCCCTCCCATTCTTGTCCCTTTCCCTCCCTCCCATTCTTGTCCCTTTCCCTCCCTCCCATTCTTGTCCCTTTCCCTCCCTCCCATTCTTGTCCCTTTCCCTCCCTCCCATTCTTGTCCCTTTCCCTCCCTCCCATTCTTGTCCCTTTCCCTCCCTCCCATTCTTGTCCCTTTCCCTCCCTCCCATTCTTGTCCCTTTCCCTCCCTCCCATTCTTGTCCCTTTCCCTCCCTCCCATTCTTGTCCCTTTCCCTCCCTCCCATTCTTGTCCCTTTCCCTCCCTCCCATTCTTGTCCCTTTCCCTCCCTCCCATTCTTGTCCCTTTCCCTCCCTCCCATTCTTGTCCCTTTCCCTCCCTCCCATTCTTGTCCCTTTCCCTCCCTCCCATTCTTGTCCCTTTCCCTCCCTCCCATTCTTGTCCCTTTCCCTCCCTCCCATTCTTGTCCCTTTCCCTCCCTCCCATTCTTGTCCCTTTCCCTCCCTCCCATTCTTGTCCCTTTCCCTCCCTCCCATTCTTGTCCCTTTCCCTCCCTCCCATTCTTGTCCCTTTCCATCCCTCCCATTCTTGTCCCTTTCCCTCCCTCCCATTCTTGTCCCTTTCCCTCCCTCCCATTCTTGTCCCTTTCCCTCCCTCCCATTCTTGTCCCTTTCCCTCCCTCCCATTCTTGTCCCTTTCCCTCCCTCCCATTCTTGTCCCTTTCCCTCCCTCCCATTCTTGTCCCTTTCCCTCCCTCCCATTCTTGTCCCTTTCCCTCCCTCCCATTCTTCTCCCTTTCCCTCCCTCCCATTCTTCTCCCTTTCCCTCCCTCCCATTCTTCTCCCTTTCTCCTTCCTCTGTCCCTGTTTTCTCAATAGATTTACTGAGTTTAGGAGGGTATTAAAGAAATCAAAATATATAAGGTTAGAATGCCTGAAAAACAAATTACCTGACTAAACCAGCCAGATGTCATTGTAATAAGATCCCTGTCACTTACCTTATTTAAAGGTATTTTTTATTCCAGCTGGCAATGCGAGGAGCTCTGGTAGAATTTTTACGTATAGTCAGTGAGCGCTTGAAATTAAGTGTAGCAACAACTCATCTGTCAGTATACCTTCTTGATAGATTTATGGATGCGCATCACATATCTGACAACCAATTACGTCTTACTGCTCTCACTGCTATACTGTTGGCAGGTATTTTTCCTAATTATTATTATTTTTTTAAATTCCAGAAATGCTTGGATGTGAATAGTAGAAAAAAGGACAGTTAGGTATATTAAAGTATTGTCATTCCTTATTTGGGATTTTTTTCAGCAAAATTTGAAGAGAAGGATATGAATGTGCCAAGAATTCCAGAGTTGAATGCATTTGCCAACAGCAGATATAGCATAGCTATCTTTAACTCAATGGAAGCATTTATGTTGACATTTTTTAACTGGAGCATAGGTATGTCTACTTTTTATTACCATCACACTTGAGAAATGTTATACCTTTATTTCCTTTCATTCAATGCAAGAATATATATATATATGTATTTTATTATGACCATTTCAATTTTCCCCATAATGTTGATACTGCTAAGTATTTGATGGAAAGATAGAATACTGAGAGGTTTCTTTTAAATGGTATGTATTAAAATATAATTGTATACAAAATCTTATCCAGGAACAGTTACGGTTGCCCACTTCGCTGAATTTTATTTAATGCGTGGAGTGACTGCTGGTGACACAATGGAAGGAGCCACACTTGCTGAACCTGCTCTGGCAAGACAGTCGCTTTGGAAGGCAACTGCTCATTTTCTTGATATATCTCTGCAAGGTAAATAGCTGTAGTTAAATTACTACTGCATTTACTTTTGTTTCATGAATGCAGAAAATAGATAAATGTTTGGCTTAATTATTTCCTGATTATCAATTCCAGCTAGTCATATAATGCTTCAGCAGTTTAAGTTTCTCTTATGGATAGGAGAAAAGAACACTGCATATATATATAACAGAGAAGATTAATGAATCAATATAGTCTTATATATATATATATATATATATATATATATATATATATATATATATATATATATATATATATATATATATATATATGATGAAAGCTTTATCCCCAAAAGGATGGCAAAGTATATGTTGGGAAGAAAAACTATTTTGGTGTGCTTTAATCTGTACGCTACAAATACCCAAAAAAGAGACATAAAGGTTCATAACAGTGCCAGAAGATTTTGATAGCCCAAATCCCAAATGAAAGAGACAGAATTTATGAAGATAAATATGTTTTTCTAGACAAATACTCCCTGTAAAGACCTGTCCACACAAGCGGCATTATCAGAAGACACATCAGCGGGCAACTGTAAATGGGTCTTCACAGGCAAGAAAACAATGAGTAAACTATTTGTTAACCAAGTAGATTGTCCACCCATGACATCAACTCCACTTGTACCCACCCTTATGCCCATCGATCATGCCTGCTTGTGTGGAAAAGCCTTAAACTCTAGCTGAAGGTGGGAGGTCACTCAAAATTCCTTGGGCCAATCTGTCATCTACCCGAGATAATTAAAAATTAATAATAATAAATAAATAAAAAAAAAAAAATCTGGTTTACCACAATAAGTCTGGTTTGTGTAGTTTTTTTTTTTGTTTTTTTTTTTTACCAGGCATCAGTGTATTCAACAGGTTAAAGCAGATATATCAGCTCAAGTTGTTCTACTTTAGTATCTGTAGTATTGAAAATCTAAAATGTTTTTTTAATGACTTTTGCCATGTTTCAACTAGTGTGCTTGTATAGCTCTGTACTTCAGGTTATTATGTCCCATATTAGTATTGATAGACCTGTAATTATGTTTGAATATTAAAAATGCAGTTGTACAGTTGTTTACTACTTCATTGTTTGTTTTTTCAGTGTATCAACAATCCTGTTTTTTTTATGGAGCATGGTGGGTTATGGTTTCTTTACACCTTGATATGTGTATGCTTATATGTATAAGTAAATATGAATGGCTGTATCTACCTCATAACTGATTATGTGATTCATTTAAGGTTGTATTTTAGATTTGTTTTAGTTCAAGGAGAATGTGTTCTTATCAACCATTACTTTTGCAGGATTTTAATTTTAGTTCCTTGCATTGTATTTGTTAATTTCAAAGGTAATGGGTAAAACAATTTCAACTACATTTGTATCTAGATAATTCTGTCTCCATGTTTTTTCTATAGCAAAACAGTTAGAATCTTTACTTGAAAGCATAGTCTCTAAGAGAATTTTGTAAAAATGTGAATGAATAATTTGTTTAACAGGAATTAACCAGTTTGTAAGGAGAAACCTATTTTGAGTTTATTTTTACAATATTTTTCAGACCAGGTTTTTCTTCAGTGGCGTTGCTCACAGGTGGCAGCTGCTTGTGTTGCATGCGGTCGCTTGTGCTGCCATTTGCTACCAACATGGCCAGTATCTCTCCAAGCAACGACTGGTTACCACCTACAGTCCCTCTCACAGCTTATGGATCTATTGTTTAGGTCAGTTGTTCCTGAAAGTGTTTTGTTAGTTCATGTTAATTTTACATTTCTATCATCCAACTTATTTGACACCAATAGTGTCTAATGTTGGAGCTATAACATAAATTTGGATAAGTTTTGTATATATGTATATATATATGTATATGTATATGTAATAACACATGGAGTACTTATAACTGTGATACACTGGTTTTCATTTTGGTTATCCTCATCCTTCCTTTTTCTATAAGTTTGGATGATCCTTTTGAGTACAGATTGTTCCACAGTACCTTTGAGTCTTATAAACATGTTCCAAACAAAAGTAATCTTATATATCCCTTATGTATTTATTTATTTTGTTTTTGTTTTTCTCCCCCATCCAAAACTTTCCACATTTACTTCAGATGTAGAAACCTGTCTTGAGAAATTTAAATATACCCCTTTCTTCAAGCTAGAATTCTTTTGTTCACAACAAATCACATTGTAAAATCTTTGCATTGTAGCTGCCAACAATTTCAAATGCATTCATATAAATTTTTCCTTATCAAAAATTAACATATCTTCCTATTAGTGTACTGTTGGCATCCAGTGTAACACAATTAATATATTTCTTTATAGCATGTGCCTAAAATATATAATTCTTTTTTACTTTCTTTTGATGACTTTATAGGTCATAGACCACAAAACTGTTGATGACTCACATATGTCAGAAGCTAATTCATGGTGTTTACTACATTTCTACCATATTGATTTTTTATATTTAGACTTGACAGGTTTTATTATTTTCCTTTTCCTTTCTTCTTTTCCTAAATAGGCTGTATGAGAGTGAAGACAAAGCTAGTGTTTGCAGCACTCCTGATTCAGGGTATGGCAGTCGATGCTCCAGCGTCCAAGGTTCACCTGTTTCTCATAGATTAGGGGAAGTATAGGTAAAAAGCATTCGATACCTTTCCACTACAGCCTGAAGTGGACAAAATGTTCAAAAGAAAAAAAAAAAAAAAAAAAATTGTGTGTGCCTTTATAAACCAATAATTTATTGCATGTTCCTTACACCATTTCATGCACTTGAAGTCACTGATATACTTTGTTTATGGTGTCTGGATCATGGCTAACTCGAGATTAGGGTTGTTAATTGTATTTCAAAAAAGGAATCTATTATTTTTAGGTGGAAGGCACATAGCTGTTGGATATAGTTTCCTCCTTTCTGTGATATTCTTGTTGCTGCCAGAAATTTTGGTGGCTAAATTTTGCAATATTACTTTGCTAATTTTGATGTGTTAAAAAAGGAACTACCCATTTCTATGATATCTGATTATAGTTAAGGTATAATATATAATGGATCAGTCTTAAGTTATTGGGTGTGGAGCATGTGTTTGAAGTATGAGAAAGTTGTGATCTGCTTTAAAGCATTTGATTCTGTTTCTGTTTTTTAACCAAACATTTGTCCTCTTGCTGCTTTACTGCTGGGACTTTTTGGTGCTAAATATGACTATTGGTAAAGTCAAAGTATTATGGAGAGAATGTAAATATTTACATCCAAATTTAAATATTCCAGTTGTTTCTTTTTTTTTTGTATCCATGATATTCTTTAATGTATTAAAAAGTTATGTATGGAAATTATACTCACCAATTGTAATCAGTTTAGGGTAAAAATATACCCCAATTTATATCGTGCAAGGTGATGATAGTTAGAAAAATAGTTAAAATGGAATAACCCCAGTCAAGTTCAAATTTGTACTCCCCCTATGTCAGTTCATAAACATTCCATTATTTTAACCATAAGATGAAATTTCCCAGTGCAGGATGTCTGGAGTCAGTTTGATTTCTTTGCATATGAAACTGGTGAGTATTCAATTAATCCATACATATATGCTTAGTTTTATAATTACAAATGTAAATTATTTTATTACACTGCTACTTCTAATGGGAACAGATAAGGTGTCTGATGGTAGTATTGGTAGAATTGGTGCTATTTGCAATTATGTGTTGTGCATTAGCAAGACACATAAACTTCGGAACCTTAAAGGTAGATTTGGAACTACTTTAATTTTCCTTGTGCATATCATTCTTGATATTCATCAGCTACAGCAAGTGATTACTGTCTGTGATATGTATTTAACGGATTTTTGCTTTGTGTTGATTGGTATTAGTATTAGTTGCACAATAAGTTTACCATAATTTTGTTAGGGTTACTTTTCATTATCCAATGTAAATAAAAGTTAAAATTTCTTTCTGTGTTCTAGTCAAAGTTCTAGTAAGAGTATTTTTTGTTTAACAGATGTTTTGCTTTTCTGTGATACACATTTTGTTTCTTTGTTGTGTAATTGTATGACTATGGCTCAGATGAGCCTTTCAGTAAATGTTTTCATTATGTATATTTTTATTAATCACAGATTTTTTCTTACCTACAGTGGTATTAAGAACAATAGGTTTACAAGATGTGTGGCAGTCTTAACATTCCAGAAAAGAATAGTAATTAGTGAAATATGACTGGCAGCAACTATGGATTAACTTTTTGATATGGAAAAAGTTTGAGGATTAATACAGGCACAGCTGTATTTAACAGGTTCGAATTATATGCGTGTCACAAACTGCTCCTGAGGATATAATTGAAACTGGGCAAATCCAGACCTTGCACTGTGAAGGTGTTTATTCTCATTCACACACTTTCCTAAACTTGTTAAATGTCATTTTGATGCAAAAACTTTTTTAGTGTGTTGTGCCACAATAGGATCCAAAAGGGTAATTTAAATGCACTGTAGGTCAAAGACCAGACATGCCATATTGAGTAACCTCTACTGGTATACCAAGTTCTCATATTTTGATATGGTAAAATATGGTATATAGGGAAAGGTAAGTTATGCTCCGTAAAGTGAATAATAATGGAGAGTAAGAAAGTAGATCATTACACAGCATTTACCTTGGTACCAGGATACAAAGGAATTAAGAATATTGCACTTCTCACACTGCCTCTGAACTGCAGTCTAGTTCTTGATTGGGCCTGGTATTCTCAAAACACTACTTCTGTAAAAGGTATAGGTAGTTTTAGTCTATACCCTACTAAACTCAGTTTTTTACACATTTAAAATTGCTTGGTTAACTTAAAACTTTATTATTTTGAAAAAGACTTCTCAATGGAGAAAATATTTACCACCAAGTAATCATTTAATCATAATGAAAACTATGAAGCTAGTATAATAGTCTCACTATTACCTTTACAGTACTGTAGATACACAAGCAATTTTGCAATACTTTCATCAAGGAAACCATTTACTATGGGATTTAATTATGAACTTGGAAACATAGGTACCCTTTTACAAATGTTTACAGGAAAGTAATTTTGTACTGGATGGGTATATATAAACAAAACACCAAATAAATTTGTTTCAATTTAATATATAAAGTTTACAAAATGACTAAGAGATATAAATGTTAATCTCTCGCTTGCATTTTGCCATTCATCCAAGTAAACTTGTTTAAATGGAAAAAAAATCTTGGTAACTCTTACCATAAACTGTACTTAGGTTTTTCTTTGGTTAAAGCATAACCACAAAACATTATCAACTGAAGCTTTTTTTTTCAATTTGAAGAGAACAGTGAATTTCCTTACTAAAATGAAGCCTTAAGACAGTTTGAGCAAACCAAATGGGATGTGAATAGGATTACTTGATTATATCCTTAGGGAACCAGCCTTTCCATAAAATTATACATCTGCTTATGATGAATGTAAAAAATGCAAAATAACCTTTAAATCTTTTGGAAAGTTTACAATTAAATTTATTTTGACAAAGAAAGTGTTCCTGGATAGAAATTATAATTTTATCTTCAATGACAATGTGGTCCTTCAGATTTCAAGTAACCACTCTCCATACTTGGGTGCAGATATCTTGCTGGAGTTATTCAACACGAGAGTAAACTCGCTTGCAAACAACGTCATCAACCTTGCACTCCTGAAAATTAAAAAATAATTTATAGATTACAATTATTAATATATATATATTTTTTGATTGTGTATCAAAGACTTCCTTAAAATATAATCCATGATTAATTATGACCATATTTCAAATTTTCTTACCATTAGCATCTTGTCATCGGAGAATTCACGGAGAAGCTCAGAATCCTTCTCTTTCTTCTCCTTGTCTCCAACTTGCTTGTGAACTAGCTTGTTGCCATCCAAAGTAATGGTTGACTGAAAAGTACATTTGAATAAATACATACATCTGAAGGTAATTAAACTACACATAAAATATAGAATCACTGGCATAACAAACACATGTAGAAAGGAAATCCATGTTCAATTGCAGTTTAAAATTATTATGAATATCAACTAAAATTTCTAGCTGTCGGTAGTCAGAAATAAAAATATATTTAACTCCTGTAAACAAACAGATATAAGTAGAGCATACTATTTTTTTTTTTTTTTTTTTTTTTTAAAGAAGAAAAAAAAAAAGCAACTGCACCTCACCTTTACAACACGGCCATCAGCTGTGGTCTCTTCAAATTCCTCCCCCAACTTGAACTTGATCTCTGTGGTCTTAAAAGTGGTGGTCGTTTTCATTGAGTAGGTATCGCCGTCCTTGGTGATCTCGACGGTGGGGGTTGCAGCATTACCCATCTTGCGCATCACCAAGCCAACACCTGAGAATGGATGTCGGCG
>NC_061827.1:10504750-10517250 GCF_019202785.1 Penaeus chinensis | reverse complement strand
GAGGGGAGGAAGGGACGAAAGGAACCGAGTATGGGCAAGAGGGGAGGAAGGGACGAAAGGAACCGAGTATGGGCAAGAGGGGAGGAAGGGACGAAAGGAACCGAGTATGGGCAAGAGGGGAGGAAGGGACGAAAGGAACCGAGTATGGGCAAGAGGGGAGGAAGGGACGAAAGGAACCGAGTATGGGCAAGAGGGGAGGAAGGGACGAAAGGAACCGAGTATGGGCAAGAGGGGAGGAAGGGACGAAAGGAACCGAGTATGGGCAAGAGGGGAGGAAGGGACGAAAGGAACCGAGTATGGGCAAGAGGGGAGGAAGGGACGAAAGGAACCGAGTATGGGCAAGAGGGGAGGAAGGGACGAAAGGAACCGAGTATGGGCAAGAGGGGAGGAAGGGACGAAAGGAACCGAGTATGGGCAAGAGGGTATGGGCAAGAGGGGAGGAAGGGACGAAAGGAACCGAGTATGGGCAAGAGGGGAGGAAGGGACGAAAGGAACCGAGTATGGGCAAGAGGGGAGGAAGGGACGAAAGGAACCGAGTATGGGCAAGAGGGGAGGAAGGGACGAAAGGAACCGAGTATGGGCAAGAGGGGAGGAAGGGACGAAAGGAACCGAGTATGGGCAAGAGGGGAGGAAGGGACGAAAGGAACCGAGTATGGGCAAGAGGGGAGGAAGGGACGAAAGGAACCGAGTATGGGCAAGAGGGGAGGAAGGGACGAAAGGAACCGAGTATGGGCAAGAGGGGAGGAAGGGACGAAAGGAACCGAGTATGGGCAAGAGGGGAGGAAGGGACGAAAGGAACCGAGTATGGGCAAGAGGGGAGGAAGGGACGAAAGGAACCGAGTATGGGCAAGAGGGGAGGAAGGGACGAAAGGAACCGAGTATGGGCAAGAGGGGAGGAAGGGACGAAAGGAACCGAGTATGGGCAAGAGGGGAGGAAGGGACGAAAGGAACCGAGTATGGGCAAGAGGGGAGGAAGGGACGAAAGGAACCGAGTATGGGCAAGAGGGGAGGAAGGGACGAAAGGAACCGAGTATGGGCAAGAGGGGAGGAAGGGACGAAAGGAACCGAGTATGGGCAAGAGGGGAGGAAGGGACGAAAGGAACCGAGTATGGGCAAGAGGGGAGGAAGGGACGAAAGGAACCGAGTATGGGCAAGAGGGGAGGAAGGGACGAAAGGAACCGAGTATGGGCAAGAGGGGAGGAAGGGACGAAAGGAACCGAGTATGGGCAAGAGGGGGAGGGAGGGAGGAAAGGAGGGCAAGAAAGGGAGGAAGGAAAGTAGGGACGAAACGAGAACGCGCAAGAGAGGGAGGGAGGAAAAACAAGAGGGAGAGCGGAGGAACGAGAAGAAGAAAAAAAAAAAAAAATAGTGAATTTTACTATCAATGCGCAGCTGTATTCCTTGCAAATATCAGTAAAGGAAATCCTCCCGAGATTCGTTATTCCTTAAAAGAAGCAGCGGCTGCATGCATGTTACACCCCCGTATTGAGAGCGTCCGCTTCACACGGCGCCTGGTAAGTGGTTTTAGTCAAAATGGCTTATGTCTACATGTCTACCCAGGGCCTAATTATTTGAAGAATGGCAATATCTAATAAGAGAGGAGAGAGGAGAGAGGAGAGAGGAGAGAGGAGAGAGGAGAGAGGAGAGGAGAGAGGAGAGAGGAGAGGAGAGGAGAGAGGAGAGGAGAGAGGAGAGGAGAGAGGAGAGGAGAGAGGAGAGGAGAGAGGAGAGGAGAGAGGAGAGGAGAGGGGAGAGGAGAGGGGAGGGGAGAGGGGAGGGGAGAGGGGAGAGGAGAGGGGAGGGGAGAGGAGAGGGGAGAGGAGAGGGGAGGGGAGAGGAGAGGGGAGAGGAGAGGGGAGAGGAGAGGGGAGAGGAGAGGGGAGAGGAGAGGGGGGAGAGAGGGGGGAGAGAGGGGGGAGAGAGGGGGGAGAGAGGGGGGAGAGAGGGGGGAGAGAGGGGGGAGAGAGGGGGGAGAGAGGGGGGAGAGAAGGGAAAGAGAAAGAGAAAGAGAAAAAGAGAGGAAGGGAGGGAGGGAGGGAGGGAGGGAGGGAGGGAGAGGGAGAGGGAGAGAGAGAGAGAGAGAGAGAGAGAGAGAGAGAGAGAGAGAGAGAGAGAGAGAGAGAGAGAGAGAGAGAGAGAGAGAGAGAGAGAGAGAAAGAGAAAGAGGAAGGGAGGGAGGGAGAGAGATAGAGAGGAAGGGAAGGGAAGGCGGGGAGGGAGGGGAAGGGGAGGGAGGGGAAGGGGAGGAGAGGGAGATGGGAGAAAAAATAGGCAGTGGAAAAAATGTGAGCGTACGTTCACTGCATACAGCCAGCGTCATGTGACGTAACCGCGCTTGAGTGACAGTGACCATGGCCGGTTAGTGTCACACGACGCCCTGAATAAGAATGACTTCTTTAAGCCCAGCGCTTCTCGCCAGGTCCGAGTGAACATGAAATTAACAAAAAAATAATACAACATGGCGACTCGCCACCATCCCACCCCACCCCCACCCTGCTCGTTAAAAGGACACGAGTACATGATTACAACACTGCCCCGTGGACTTAAGTACACACAAGCCCTACTGTTGCCGGTCCCAGTGCCGCGACCTCCATCCTCCATTACTAAGCTCGGCAAGAATGCCCATGTGTTTTTCAAATCAAGATCTCTCCAGAGGTCTAAGATACGCCCTTTAAGTCGAGAATCCTATGCGAGCCCATGTAATCGCCCTAAACCAAGGGGTCGAGAGAGGCGTTCTTAATTTTAAACTAGTTAATCTCGTTTACTACAAAACAAAACAAAAAAACGTAGATGGTTCGGCCGATGGCAGTACGCGGGAAAGGGGAGTACGCCATCTAACATATCCGAGGCCATCCTTAATAGATCTAGGATTCTCCCCACACCCTTCCTTTCCCCACTATTTTCGACAACCAGTTAAGAGTGCGGCGGAGGGCTGCGGCAACGCTTCCCCTCCTTATAACCGGCCACAGCTGTCACAGACGCGGGCGAAACCACGTGAGCCCCCAGCCTCGCTCCACACGGCCAGATGTGGAGGAAGGGGGAGATCCATTAAGTGGTTGCCTTTTCCAATTTACACCAAATCAGTCTGCCTGGATTAGCAACCAAAGGAAAATGTGAGGTATAACTGACGGTATTAAAAAAAAAACTAAAATGCCTAATATGCATTAATCTTAGAATATATATTTAGAGTGAGTGACACAGCTAGCAGGGTGTGTAACGTAGAGGAAGAGGGAGGCGCCGTCCTTCCTTTTCGCCAAGATCCACTAAATGGTTTACGCCGACCCTGGTATCACAACTGAACAATAAAAAACAAAACCGGCAGTAAAATCGACGGTATTTAAAGGATCGACAGAAGAGTATTTATCTAGGCTGAGCGAGCTTCATCTAAGCAAGGTGTGTAATACGATCATTGCCAGGTGGCGAACTAGATCTGAGCAACTAAATTATATTCATTATTTGCCAATGATATTACATTTAATAAGTAACATCAGATAAGTAAGTACAGATACAAAATAGCTTCACGCATTATTTGCTAATAATTATAATAATAATAATTATAAACGATAATTATTATGACAAAAACGAATAATAAAAATCATAAGTTTCAAATCACTGTCGAAAAAGGAACGTGAATACGAATTAAGCAGCTGAAGTAAGTTCCACTGCACTTTACATGACCGGTTCACGCCCTCTTCACCCCGCCCGTGTGTCGCCACCGCCACCGGCGACTGGCGCAGAGAGGGAGGGAAAGGGGAGGGAAGGGATAAAGTGGAGAGAAGGGGAGGGTGGGAAGGATAACGTGGAGAGGGGCAGTGGAGAGAAGGGAAGGGGGGAAAGGGGAAGGAGAAGGATAAAGTGGAGAGAAGGATAAAGTGGAGAGAAGGGAAAGGGGAAGGAGAAGGATAAAGTGAAGAGCAGGGAAAGGGGAGGGAGGGAGGGAGGGATGAAGTGGAGAAAGTGAAAGGTGGAGTGACGGAGGAAAGGAAGTGAAGAATGAACAGGAGAGGGAGAGAGGTGGGGAACAGGAAGAGAGACGGATGCAGTGCAAAGGGGGTGTGAAAGGCAGGGATAATGTGGGGGGGGGGGGGGAAGGGGCGAAAGGAGAGAGGGATAACTGAAGAGAGAGAGAGAGGGGGGGGGGAGGGGTAGAGGGATACATAGGCCAAAGGAAAAAATCATTTTGTCGTTAATCCTGGCTTCACAGCATCAACGCTACCCTCCGAAGTAGGATCTCAGCCCGTCATGTTCCCTCCGTGACCTTCGGGTGCGACAGCCTTCTCGTAATCTCATGACGCCGACTTGTTTTGAGAAGCGTTAATGCTGTGTACAAGTCGCCTGATAGCATACTAAAAATATGCTTAGTCCAGAGACTTACATTGCTGCAATAAAAATTAAACCAGTCTCCCCTTCCTTCTCTTGGACGCCCCGTCAGCACTTCAAGTGTTTGTTTGAGTGCTTGTTTGGATTGCCTGCTTAATGACGCACACTAGACCGGGGAGCAACAAAGTCCAATCGAAGGGCCGTTAATGCACTTAAGGATAAAAACACTACGGCGGCCACCTTCACGCGAGGTATAAAAGCAAGAAGAAAAAAAAAGCTCGACTTGGCTGCATCTTCGCAATCAATCAAATTGATCCGACAAAAAATGGAATAATAAAAAACATGCGAGTTACAAGTCATGCCTTTCAGCCCCCCCACCACTGGCAGCACCCTTGTCTTTGTCCCCAACTCTTGGCCGAACCCACACCTATATCTTTCAGCCCCCCCCCCCCTCGACCGCACCCTTGCCCCCCTCCCCGGCCGCACCCTTGCCTCCCCCCCACCCCCATCCGCACCGAAAGCGGATTCAATGCACAGAACACACCGTATAAAAAAAAACTCCCCAGCAGTCGACCAAACCCTGCGGTAGGATCGGAAACGGCGTGCGTGAGCGTGCCTGCAGGAGTCCAGCAGAGCGTGGCGTACAACTCGCACTCTCCTCGCCACGACCACCACGCCCATTTCTCACAACTATGACGAAGCTCGACGTCTACGTAATCATTGTTTCTTGATATGTGACATTTACTCGACATTAAAGAAAATGCCTGAACTTAAAAAAAAAAGTGCTGTACAAATCGGTCCTAGAAATCTTGGAGAAGTACTGCCTTCGTATTTTACCTACTACAGCGTTTGCGAAATATAATTATTAATCGTCCTTCACTAAATCTCAACTGCATCGAGTTAACAAAAAAGTTTTAAAACATAAAACAAGACAAACGTTCAATTTCAGGCTTGTCTAGTTTGCAAGCAGAAAAAAAAATAAAAAAT
This sequence comes from Penaeus chinensis, assembly GCF_019202785.1. Classification (NCBI taxonomy): domain Eukaryota; kingdom Metazoa; phylum Arthropoda; class Malacostraca; order Decapoda; family Penaeidae; genus Penaeus; species Penaeus chinensis. The sequence continues at coordinate 10,511,943 of NC_061827.1, read as the reverse complement.
TGAACGCCCATTTTCCAATCACTTCCGATATTCATCCTATTCTTCCGATCTTCAGCCTATTATCACTATTTGGGAAAGCCGGACTAGTCTGTCATCTGTTGACATCCCCGCCCGCATCTTCCACGGGGTAGGCGCCACCACCACCGGGACTATCTTGCCTCTTTTTATTATTCCCAGTCCCATTAACTAATGACTAAAATTATTTTGTCCAGACGAAAAGTTCTGAAATAGATTCGGTCATCTAATTAAAGCGACCATCATCGGCGTCTTGCCCCCAACCCCAGCCACCTAAAGTCAGTCTCGCAATGCAGATATTTTTTCCAGCCAAAGATCTAACTTCAAATATGAACTGGACAAGCACTGTTTAGGATATTCATGGCATTCACATTACTCATTGTTTGAATTAGAATTAGAATTTGTATGTATGTATGTATGTATGTATGTGTATATATATGTGTATGTATATGTATATGTATATGCATATGCATATGTATATGTATATGCATATGTATATGTATATGCATATATATATATATATATATATATATATATATTACACATACATCTCGTGTGTGTGTGTGTGTGTGTGTGTGTGTGTGTGTGTGTGTGTGTGTGTGTGTGTGTGTGTGTGTGTGTGTGTGTGTGTGTGTGTAGTGTTATACATAATATAATGATTACTTCTAAATATAGACTTATTACAAGCACAAGGCCAAAGCATTATCGACCCACAAGGCCAGTTTTAAGGGTTTCCGCTTAACCAATATCGAAATATTCAATCTCCCCACAAAGTTCCCGCCACCTTAATAAAGAACACACAAAGGGTTCCCTTGGCAATCCGCAGGCTGCTGGATTGTCCTCCTTAAAGGTTATTTCCCCCCGTGACAAAGCCGATTGCGTTTCCAGGAGGAAACGAACTACAGCTTGCGCGGGTTATTCGGTACCTCCGCTACTGGAACAGTTGCCACAGGACGCGAATGTCCTTGCATGGAAAAAATGTATTGGAGACGAACCCTATAGTCTAAAGGAGCAAAATGCCCTTACAAGTCCAACCTTTCCAGATGCTAGCGCGTAATTCAATTAATCAATAGAATTTGAGGTAAACGCCAGAGACCCCGTGGTATGTCTGGTACAATTTAAAAGAATAGGGTCTGGCGACTGCAGCTGCGCCGGCCGGATCGTACGATACCACCACCCCACGCCTCCGCCAATGGGAGGCCGTTGCCAGTCCCCGCCTCCACACCCCTCCAGACTCCTACTCGCCGCCCATTGAGAACCGGCTCCTGCATGCAAACCTACAGACCTTTAAGAATCAAAAGGGGAAACATAAGAATAACCAGCAATATGCAAGCACTCCCGAAACCTTACTACAAAGTACACGTGACCCCACTCCAGCAACAATGCCGCCACAAAAATCAGTAGTGGTAATAGTGATAGTAGTAGTAGTAGTAGTAGTAAAAGTAAAATAGTTTTGATGACAGTAGTGGTAGTAACAGTGATACCAATAGAAGTAGCTGTAATAATAGGAAAATAATAGTGATAACAATGGTGGTAGTAGTAAAATCGTATTGATAACAATCGTAGTAGTATAGGGATAACAATAGTTGCAATAGTAAAATAATAGTGATTACGGTGGTAGTAGTAGTAAATTAGTATTAATAACAATGGAAGTTATAGTTGTAATAAAATAATAGTGATAACAATGGTAATAGTATAAATAAGAGTAAAATAATAGTGATTAAAGTAGTAGTAGTAAAATAGTAGTGATAACAGTAGTAATAGTAGTAGCAGTAAAATAGTAATGAAAATAGTAGTAGTAGCAGTAAAATAGTAATGAAAATAGTAGTAGTAGCAGTAAAATAGTAATGAAAATAGTAGTAGTAGCAGTAAAATAGTAATGAAAATAGTAGTAGTAGCAGTAAAATAGTAATGAAAAACTACTAGTAGTAGTAGTAAAACAGTAATGAAAAACTACTACTACTAGTAGTAAAACAGTAATGAAAAACTACTACTACTAGTAGTAAAATAGTAATGAAAAACTACTACTACTAGTAGTAAAATAGTAATGAAAAACTACTACTACTAGTAGTAAAATAGTAATGAAAAACTACTACTACTAGTAGTAAAATAGTAATGAAAAACTACTACTACTAGTAGTAAAATAGTAATGAAAAACTACTACTACTAGTAGTAAAATAGTAATGAAAAACTACTACTACTAGTAGTAAAATAGTAATGAAAAACTACTACTACTAGTAGTAAAATAGTAATGAAAAACTACTACTACTAGTAGTAAAATAGTAATGAAAAACTACTACTACTAGTAGTAAAATAGTAATGAAAAACTACTACTACTAGTAGTAAAATAGTAATGAAAAACTACTACTACTAGTAGTAAAATAGTAATGAAAAACTACTACTACTAGTAGTAAAATAGTAATGAAAAACTACTACTACTAGTAGTAAAATAGTAATGAAAAACTACTACTACTAGTAGTAAAATAGTAATGAAAAACTACTACTACTAGTAGTAAAATAGTAATGAAAAACTACTACTACTAGTAGTAAAATAGTAATGAAAAACTACTACTACTAGTAGTAAAATAGTAATGAAAAACTACTACTACTAGTAGTAAAATAGTAATGAAAAACTACTACTACTAGTAGTAAAGTAGTAATGAAAAACTACTACTACTACTAGTAAAGTAGTAATGAAAAACTACTACTACTACTAGTAAAGTAGTAATGAAAAACTACTACTACTACTAGTAAAGTAGTAATGAAAAACTACTACTACTACTAGTAAAGTAGTAATGAAAAACTACTACTACTACTAGTAAAGTAGTAATGAAAAACTACTACTACTACTAGTAAAGTAGTAATGAAAAACTACTACTACTACTAGTAAAGTAGTAATGGAAAACTACTACTACTACTAGTAAAGTAGTAATGAAAAACTACTACTACTAGTAAAGTAGTAATGAAAAACTACTACTACTACTAGTAAAGTAGTAATGAAAAACTACTACTACTACTAGTAAAGTAGTAATGAAAAACTACTACTACTACTAGTAAAGTAGTAATGAAAAACTACTACTACTAGTAGTAAAGTAGTAATGAAAAACTACTACTACTAGTAGTAAAGTAGTAATGAAAAACTACTACTACTAGTAGTAAAGTAGTAATGAAAAACTACTACTAGTAGTAGTAGTAGTAGTAGTAGTAGTAGTAGTAGTAGTAGTAGTAGTAGTAGTAGCAGCAGCAGCAGCAATAGTAGTAGCAGTAGCAGCAAGAGCAGTAGTAAAATATTGATAACAGGAGTAATAGTAGTAATAGTGATAAGTTATACAATGTAAATCCATAGGCAGTTCAGCTAATCTGCAATAAAAACAAAACCATGGTTTCCCAGTCATAAAAATATAATATAGATATATATCTATCTATAGATATATATCTATCTATATATATCAATATCTATCTATATCACACATCAGAAATACTGACACAAGGCGTTCAACAGTACAAAAATGTGTGCATCAATACAGCATTTTTCGGGAGACGTTGGTATTAGAAAACCATACCCATGGCAAAAGGTTTCACGGATGCCTTACAACGCGCACATCGACCGACTTTTCGTGACCGGTAATGTACGCAAGGATTTATCCGCAGCGTGCCCGCGAAAACCAGTTTGGTTTATGAAATATTCAATGCACCCTAAAGTTAAACCGGAGACTGAAATGCGCAATACACAACTGGGTCGATAAAACCCAGTGATGAGTGCGAGTACATGATTAAGGGTAACGCGCGACTTAACGATAGGCCAACAGGCAAGTCAGGGTAACGCGTACCAATAGGCCTATTGACAGAACGCAACCAACAGTGACGCCGCCCCAAGTGACGCCATTGATACGGACGCCGGGCCTGAGGAGCGCTTGTGAAATCTATGAACGAACTGAACTGCCACGAAGGAATATTAGAAGGGTACAGTAAGAATGACAAGTCAAGTTAAGGAGAACAAGGTTAGGATAGGTTAATAGCTGGGGCTTTACGATTCCAATTCAGGCCATGAAGGTTGATCTGGAAAACCAATTCTGGTACAAGAATGCAAGGTTACTCTCTGTATCGGTTGACAGTGCAATTGATAGGATAAGATCATGTGCAGAATCTCCCCCTAAAAGGGGGGGGGGAGGGGCGGAGGATTCTACAATAGTTCTCAAGTAGTATTTACGGGATTTTTGATTCGGTACTTAGTCTAATGAACTAAAGGGCTGTTGACATTTCTCCCAGGATCAGCAATTCACGAGGTGAATGGAGACTAAATAGCGACTGACTTCACACAAAGGACGGTGAGCCATTGATGTCCCCACTATCACCACAGGAGCATACTCGGACATAGGTTAATATACTGGGTCCTGATGATGCATGGGCTAAAGGCGAAATATCCGACGTGACCAGTTTTTCAAAAATGCATTTCAGAAATTGTGCACTCGTAATTCCCAATGTAATGGCTACGACAATCAAATATATGTAATGATTGTGTTCTATATCAACTTGTGGAATCCATCTAACCAGTGCAATTTAAGTTCAGAACGTTGTAGCTTGCATGTGTTTAATGAGGGAAAAATAAAAATGAAGGTTACCATAATTTCGAAAAAAATATAACCGGGGTGATAATGTACTGACTGATATCTGGTGTTGTATAAAAAAGTATTGATGTTAATATATTAAAAAAAAAAAAAAAATAGATGCAATAGGCCAACCTAAGTAAGTGGTCCCCATTCAGTTAACTACCTTTTTCAGAGTGCTTCATAACTGGTTGCACGTATCACGTCAAAAAACCTAGAGACTATACAGTACATTTATGGAAACTGTGATTACTCTTTATCCCACTCAGCTAGGACAAATTGATGGTATTCTTGTAGAGGATAAAAGACCATTCCACCAATAGGCTATTACCAAATTACCCAAAACTTACAGGCTGCACTAGTTATTCTATAATAACAGTAATTTTTTGACGGGTTTGCCACGTGCACACGGTAGCTTTATATACCGGCCGGTATAGCGCAGACAGCTGTCACGCGGTGGACTATCGATTATCTCCTGAATGTCAGGAAGGCTAAATACAAACATCTGAAGAAAAGACAATGATAAACCGACACATACCCAGAGCCTTCATGAACTCGTCGAAGTTCTCGGAGCTCTCCATCTTGAACTTTCCTTCAATCTTGGCCATTTTCACTGGGGGTTTGCTGCGTGCGCAAGACGTGTAGTGAACTGCTTGGTGGTTGATTCACAACTGACGCTCCGGTCGCTATGGTGCTGCCGACCAACGCTGCCTCGTGAGTGAGTAACGCCCGAACATCCGCCAGGGCTCAAGTTGCCGCAAATGAATTCACGCAGGGTAGTCAAAACGTGGCAGATGTGTATTCTGGGGGATTAGGAAGTTGCCTGTTACAGGCGAAAATACGATTTTGTATTGTAGCAGTAAAAGAAGCTGCCTTAAAGATGAAGCCAAGCACACGCACGCACGCACGCACACACTTACACACATACACACACATACGTACACACACACTCTCTCTCTCTCTCTCTCTCTCTCTCTCTCTCTCTCTCTCTCTCTCTCTCTCTCTCATTTTCAATCTCACTCTCTCTCACTCTCATTCACTCACAAATGCAAGCACACACACAAACACACTTCTATAAAAATGAAGTGTCAATCTGAAACTATGCAGCAACTGCATCATACACATAGCATAAGAGACATCGTATGACATTACATCGATCCAGAAAAACCGTTTGCGTTCGTGTGTTCGTGCGTGTGCTTGATTGTGTGTGTGTGTGTGTGTGTGTGTGTGTGTGTGTGTGTGTGTGTGTGTGTGTGTGTGTGTGTGTGTGTGTGTGTGTGTGTTTGTTTGTATATATTATATCTTAGTAGGCCTACTCTTTTAATAACATTCACACACACATATGTGTCTGTGTATATATATATATATATATATATATATATATATATATGTGTGTGTGTGTGTGTGTGTGTGTGTGTGTGTGTGTGTGTATGTATACACACATATATGTATACATAAATGCATATGCATATATAAAAAGGTTATTTACAGTATATGTGTGTGAAGGTACAAACAAACATACATCATATATACGTGCATATGTGAGTTTTCAAGTTCGTGTCTGAGGATAAATTGGTGCTGTCTGGTGACCTCCCTATGTCTGAGTGCAGAATAGCTTAAGTGACCCCTCGTGCCGTTCCTTACTTCCTTCTGGCCACATTTTAAAGCAAAACTGTGATAAGCTTTTGACTGAGCGCTGCTTCCTCTTCTTTTGCTATGCCAGTATACACTATATATTATCATAAAAAATAGGTGTGAAATATTATGTGTTGATCTGTCGGCCTGGTACTTTATAAACGCCAAAATTATATGGTTCTATAACTTTCCTCTTTTAGATCCTGTCCCGATTTTCACCATTTCATTTCATGCCCAAAGCTTACGTATTTGCAATATATTCGCGGCTCAGCATCTATTTTTAACTTAGAAATTAGCATTAATGACAATGCAAAAATAGAAAGAAAGAGAAAGAGAGTTGCTAAAAAAAATTGATAAACTTTCTGCTAAACGATTTTTTTTTTTTTTTTGTTAAAAAAAATCTCAGCTGTGAATTCTATCTATAAAAAATCTAATGGGACATAATATTGTATAATAAATCCAACGCAGATATCTTATAATACATGAGATGTAACATATTAGAAGGTCTGATTAACGCCTACATGAATTCTTGGATATGTAACCTGTGCACTAGTGCATATAAGTGAATACGTAACGCACCGGTAGTTTAAGTTAGCACGTATCACTTCCTTATCCTTAAATACAGATATGATTACTTTATAACCTTATATTCTTATTCAATATGATGAAACAAGAGAAGCTATAAAGGAAAAGGAAAGTAATCTAAAAACGAATCTGACGCATCACATTGCATATACTTAGTTATTAGAAGGTGCCGTTGTCTGTCTTCATTTCATTGTGCACGTGTGGAAGCAGCTGCTACTGACTCACCCACATTAAGCTTAATGGGCTATCGGTGGATGATAATCTTCCATTGAAGCTTTGACACGCTGGACAGAATGACATATTCTCTTTGTTATGCTCACTTTTCGGAATATTCTCCTGATATTCTTTCTT
>NC_061827.1:10482250-10489750 GCF_019202785.1 Penaeus chinensis | reverse complement strand
GCTTTATTCATAATCAGTTCTCTACTTTGGTACAAGAATGCATGAGCATGTGCTGTCTATATGGCATTATTACAATTTAATATAAATTACATCTTTACATAGATTATAATTAGGCACATGCCCCAACCCATTATCACAGATACAGAACATAGACAATTAATGCAATACAGCACTTTGTAAAAATGATCATCTTACAAACTTCAATCTATTATAATTATAGAAATGCTTGGTGTTTAAAGGTAGCCTAACTTATATCTGTAGAAATATACAGCTAACATTCTATCACATACAGTTGAATGTTTTTTTTTAAATTGCAGCTTTAAATGAATTAGCATTATTAAGAAGTCTTGTTTGTTTATATCTGAATAAAAGTACCATATGTTTCCAAATAATTTTTTCCATCCTATATGTTTGATGCCCTAAAAAAAAGAACACGGTATTACAGTAACTCCCTTTGAATATTCATTTAAAACATGTAGTGTCACATTAAGAAGTGACAGTTATCTGCAGAAAGAAGAAAATGTTGCATATACAGTACATTGTCTAAAAGGAGTTTCTGTTCTTCTGTTTGTTATGGAACAATTAGCAGTCCATGTAGGAAACATATATTCTATAATGGCATCTTAAACAACTTTTTACCTATAGCAGGATAAAAAGTTTTTATGTTCATCTATATACCATAGAAAGAAATCTCTTGTAACTAGACCCAGTTGGTAAATTTTCTTAATATATACTGTTCTTCAAGCAATCAGTCATTCCTGACAATTATTTTATCATATATAGACCACAGGTAAAGGTTGTAAAATGGAAGCTCTCATTCAATATAAATATTGATGACAAGAAAAATGTTTACAAGCAGAAATACTTATAAAATTGCCTTTTTCAGTTATGAAAAAATAATCATTGAGCAAAACAACTGCACTAGAAATAATGCAGATTTTAATATATGTAAAAATAAGATTGAGTAATTAATATTAGTTTTATGCCGTGAGTGTTTCCTTCTGAAAAAATTGAGGATATATAATGAACATCATTTAAATAGTGTTTATAATTCCGTTTCATTCAAAGTCAGTGTTTACATACAGATAATTTTTTCATTAACCCATTGCCGCCAGGCAAAATGAATAAAAAATGGGGAAAATGCTGTGCTAATTTTTTAGATAGGTAGTACTTGTAATTGGCTCAGTGGTAACTTAGTATTTTTGGAGCTATGTATGTGTAAGAGCAATTAATAAATTAAATTCACTGTGGGCATGAAATGTACATACATACCATCCCTGGTGGCATCTGATTGTCACTGATATGATAGGAAAAAAATTATATATCCACTTTTAATAACTTGATATACTATTCATTTTAGTAATTCCACTTTGGTTTTACAGATCTTATCCAAACACAGTTATCATGACAAATGTAACCATTAAGGAAAAGTGATCTGTGGTGTAAACTGCAAATGAAACAAATCATATGGTTCTGTTCTTGAACTTATTTAGCAACAAGTGTGCCTGCCCACTATGATGACTGTTACCTGGTAACTTTATATTATAACTTCATGAATTTATTTATTTTTCCAACCAACTTACACTGGATATCAAATTCAGTTTTAATCTGCTCCTTTTGCTTGTCATGATTCATGTTTTGAACATTTCAATTAGAAAGTCACTGACAGTCTGCACTACAACTAAGTACTTCTTACACTTATTCTTATTGTTTTCAGTCATATAAGTGCATCATTCTGTTTGGTAAGGGTGTTGGTGTAAAATAAACATAGTATGCAAGCATGTGATTGGGTATTAGAATATTATATATCTTTCTTCAAGTGCAAACATTATAATGTTGGAACTTACCAATATGTTTCATAGTTAACTCTCTCATGCATGTAATGCCTTTGCCACACCAAAAACTGATCACATTTTAACATGTAATGATTCAAGTTCCCAATTAGCAACCTTTTGTGAGTTTGTGCATATGACTCCCCACCACCAGTTTTTGCTTGGCAGCAGGGCTGGCATGATGAATTCCCTGGGCCATTTGGTAACCACATGGAAATTATTTAAAACAAGGATAACACATTTAACATATACATATGACAAGTACACATAACTTATTTCATATAACTAAAGTTCTTTTTGGACCACATACCAACTCCCCAATATCAATGTTATGTTTTAAGAGTAATGACCAGCCCTAGTATTATCTTCTAGATATAAGAAATACTGTAATTTTGAATTACAGGTACTTGATCTGATTTAGCCTATTGGTCACAGATGGTATGACAAATGTGCAATGTCCACTATAATTTCAGTTTATTAATTGTGTTTACACATTGATGGCTTTACAAGTGCTTAGTCACCCTAGTCAATTATTAGTTGTACCAATCTCACTTCATTACTCTTTCCCTTTATTTTAATATTGTTTTATGTTTTATGGTTATTAGTATGTTAATAACATTATAATAATCATAATACCAATGATAACAGTATCAATATTGATAACATTAGGAAAAAAACAAATTCAAGGAATGGGGAAATTAGACATACTTAGATTGAGCCTACTAACTGACTCCTTGGTGGCTGAGCACTTTTAGAGACATCTGCGTATAACAAACAGCAGTGCAGGATAGAACGTATAACTGATGGGTTAAAAACTGCATTAAAGTAAATTATGTTGCACTGTCAATTCCCTACCTGATATAATATGATTTTATAAAAAAAAAAAAAAGTCATTTTATGAAAAATTATATACTTTGCTGAAATATGAAGAAGTATTTTATTCTATTTAGTATTAAGCTAGAGAAAAAAGAAAACAAAGAAGAAAAAAAAAAAAAAAAAAGGAAAATATACCAAAACTTGGTACAACACTTTAGAACCTTCAAAACATCGAATCACATAACTTTTTTTCAATGAAATGTAACAAAAGAATCAATTCCTTCATCAACACAAGCAAAATTATCATCATCTATATAAACTGTGACCAGAAGATGCCTGAGAATTATTTGAATATTCTTATCTGAAGCCATAGAAATCAAGCTGGTCAGTTTTATAGCAATCTTACTTCACTTCCACTATTTCATACCATGAAAATTCACTTATTACTGAAGAGTCATTTGGTGTGAGCTGTGAGTGTAAAGGAATCATCTGGGTGCTGACATGTAATAAGGACTTGTCTGAATTTGTCAATTGCTTGAAGTAGTTCAGATCTCCACAAATTGGCTCTATACATCATTTCTTCTAGGTGATGACGTCCCCGGAAATACACACACAGCCTGTTGGTTTAATGATCATTATGTACAAAAAACAAAAAAGATAATAATAATAATAATAATAATAATAATAATAATAATAGTAATACCAAACCAATTTATAGATTTGTTATTTCTATTAGACCTGTAATTATGGGATCTAAAACTAAGATCTATTCAGTATAATAAAAGTACCAGTATTTCATCTTCAGTGATACTGACTGCTTTTGAAGAATTCTTAAGCAGTAGTCTATAAACTTACTTCAATAAAAAAGAAAGAGAGAACTAAGAATAAAAAAAAAGGGGAAACACACACACACACACACACACACACACACACACACACACACATACACACACACACACACACACACACACATACACACACACACACACACACACACACACACACACACACACACACATACACACACACATACACACACATATACACACACACATACACACACACATATACACACATACACACACACACATACACACACACACACACACACACACACACACACACACACACACACACACACACACACACACACACACACACACACACACACACACACACACACATAAATATATTACTTACTTGGCAAACAGTTTGAGGTCTTCTGGATTCTGAGCAGCTTCTACTTTCATGACCATTTCTTTTTCTGCTGGCGACAAAAAAGTATCAAGGCGGCGGCGGATATAGTCCTCCGGGATGGTGTTGAGACTGACACCTGGACTGGGGCTCCGCTCATCACTACACACTGGAAGGAAAGACAACGCGTCTAAGCTATCACCTTCTATGTGACTACTCTTCAGTAAAGCAAAATGGAATTATAGTTTCTATCAAAATTTTACAAGACAAAGTTGTTACATGGTAGTTGTTACACTTTCTACCATAGACACCATGAACATAATCCAACATGTGTTTTCTTACCTGAGCCTAAATCACTTTCAGAAGCTGGCTGGCTGAGCTGTACAGCAGCATGGTGGAGTGCATCCCCTATGATATCTGCCTGATGAGACTGTTGTGGATGAGGGGTTAGTGAAGGAGGATCATGAGACAGTGGTGGTGGCTCATGAACTGTTGGAGTTGGTATGCTTGTACTTGCAGGGGAACTTGTACCATGACTCCCTAGCTGCCCTGTTCCTCCTATTTCACGTCCACTCAGCCGTCCACTTCCTGAATCTGAGGAGGTTGGTGGAGGAGCTAGATAGACATAGGTATGCAGCTGCTGAAGTAAGCCATGTTTCAGCAACCACAACACCTGCTGCACTTGTTCTTGCTGTAAAAGATAAGGGTAACATTGATAAGAGTACGAGTAACAGATGCAAAAGCAGGACAAATAGAAGGTTTAGAAAATGTAGGAGGACTATGATGGTAAATCACAAAACAAAAATCACACAAATTATATATTTGACAAAAAAATAAATACTGCTATATAAAGATGAAAAAGAAAAAGAAGATATAAATATATATGGAAATGTATTATCCAAGATCAATCTTCACTTAATATGATACTTATTTTCTCATATCAAACTCTAGTCAATCTAATACAAGTTTATAGACCATCGATACTGCATAATTTTCTCACATAAACATCTAAATTTAGGGAAATATATTCTAAACAAAATACCAATAACGTCATATCTAATCTATCAAAGACCGGTCTTCTTTTTGTTCTTTTTTTTTAACACACACACACACACACACACACACACACACACACACACACACACACACACACACACACACACACACACACACACACACACACACACACACACACACACTCTCTCTCACTTGCAACTTGGACAATATTTACTAAACTGACAATTTAAACTTAAATACCTGTTGGTGTGGGTATGTCATGGGATGGCACTTATCACTCAGGGAGATGGGGAAAGAGAACTCTGCTAAGGCAGCATGAAGAGAAGACCCAGGAAACTGTTCACTAAACCGTTCTGCGAGTTGACTATTGCTGTGAGAGAGAGAATATTTAGTTGTCCTTTTTTGGCACAATTTGTAAAACTAAAAAAAGAAAAAATTTCCCAAAAATAATTAAAATCAAAAGGACTTCTTAGATATATGGTACTGGAGGGAGGTAATTTTAAAGAATTAAAATAAATGTAATTCTTATTTAGTATAATCTATTTAGTATAATCTAATTTATTTGTCCCAAATATACGTGTGTGTGTACGTGTGTGTGCGCGTGTGTGTGCGCGTGTGTGTGCGCGTGTGTGGGCGTGTGTGGGCGTGTGTGTGTGTGTGTGTGTGTGTGTGTGTGTGTGTGTGTGTGTGTGTGTGTGTGTGTGTGTGTGTGTGTGTGTGTGTGTGTGTGTGTGTGTGTGTGTGTGTGTGTTATGTTTTATAAATATATCATAACTATTACTTACATAACAGTTGGAGCATTTGGAGAAAGTACATAAACATTTGTACTGCAGACAGGGTAAATTATAGTTCCTTTACCCCAATATACCAGATGTCCAACAAGCTGTCAAAAAAAGTAATACATTATGCTTTACATCCTTTCCTCAAAATAAATACAAATATGCTTTAGCTTGTATCACTAAGTTCCATGAACTGACAGCTGAAGATAATATTTTCTACAGATCTAAGATTAAATAAGTTGAGGAATTGTAGGTTAGATGTGTATTTCTTGAGAAATGGAAATCATTACCCTTGTCCTCATACATACCATAAACACCTGAGGTAATGTCAAGTCTGCATCAGCAGCAAGGGTGTAAAATGGTGTAAGAGCTGATTCAACATGAAGTAGCCGTCGTAGAGCAGGTGAGGCATCAGCAGAAAGAGACCGAAGTAGCTCTGAGCGCTCCACCAACAACAGGAGTGTATGATAAGGCTTGAGAGTTTGCAGTCCCCTTAACAATCCTTCATACTAGCCATAAGAAAATGGAAAATCTCTTAACTCACTCTTTTCTATTCTTATCACCATGCTATCTTTCAGTAGAGTATCATACCACGTATGATGCATTTTTATAGTTTCATAACAATTTTGAGTTTTATTATTAAACAAATAAAAAATAGAGAAAAAGAATCAATATATACCCAATAAAAAGATCACACATAACATCATATTATTAAGAACATAATAAGTATGAACATACATCAATAAATTTTCCTGTTGCTAGGCTATGATGAACTTTTTGAGGTAAACAAAAGCTCACTTGAATCCATTTATTAAGGCGTAGCTGAACAATGCCTGAACCACACAACCTGTAGAAAAAGTATCCAATAACATAATGAATTACTCTACTATATGTAAAAGAAAATACAAAAGACATGAGTATTTTGCATTGCATAATTTTCCTCAACTTATCATAACTTACTCCTCATAAACTTGTCTTAGGTGACGAGCAAATAGACTTCTGTCAAGTATCAGCTGAAAAGGTGAGATCTGACCATCTTCTGGAAGTTGAGAAGCCTGAAACAGTATTTTCATTTTCAAATTTTATGAACAATAGACTCATTCTGTCAGTGAATGTCAAAACTAAAACTAAAACTATTTCACAGGACTACCTGGTTTTGGAAGGGTCTTTATTTCAGTAAATAAAACCTTAGCCAATTTCATAAAACAATAAAAAAATAAATAAAATAAATAAATAAATACACATTAAAAGACATTAACAAAATAAAACATTTTTTAAAATAATTTATATTCTAACTACATATATTCATCAGGACTAAAAAATCATTTTTAATTGGCTAAAATGGTAGAACGAAAAATATAATGATAATAATTTGGACCGAGTTTAAATGAAACTTGAGGACAAAACCATGTCTAACAGCTACCTCATCATGTGCAGCTAGCATTATCCTTGCTTCAGAAGACAGGAACTGACACCGATACTCTTCATGACGCAGGGCCAGACCTAGCCGCATGCTCAAATCATGGTAACAATTGACCACATCGTGATTAAGAGTTGCCTATTTTGTAAATGAAAGAAAGAGAAAAGAGAAAACTTTCAGTGCATTATACAAATCTTTACAAATAAAGAAACCTTAGATACTTTTCACTCAGATGAATTATCAAAATCAATGGCAATTTAATAGCATGATATCTAAATGAATGGCAATTTAATAGCATGATATCTAAATGATTGACTCTCAACTATAAGGTAGAGAGAATATTATAAATATAACAAATATATATGTTTTCCTGATGTAAAATAGTCAAGTTGTCCATTTCCACTTTCAACTCACTTTCAGAGCAAAAACAATATTAAAGAGG